>NC_048596.1:4188449-4353449 GCF_003668045.3 Cricetulus griseus | reverse complement strand
TGTGCTTGCTTGCTTGGCAGGGAATGAGTGGGGAGGGAGCGCCCTGCTCAGCCACTGTGGAAAGGCAGTGGTAATGCTGGCCCAGCTCCTCCAAAGCCACTCTTTACCCCTGAACTGGGAGAGGTTTCTGCTGCGGCTGGACAGGCCTGATCTCCAGGATGCACACTCATCAGTTCCAGGGGCCTCTTCCTGATGCACCGTCATGAACAGGCGGAATAATGAGGGTGTGCCCCATGTTTGTATGCTGGCACAGGTGAATGAGTCATCTACCCAGGTAGCTTCCACCAAGCCCAGAAAACACTGCAAGTCAGTGCAAAGCCAGCCTGGGTGGGTAAGAATGCCCGGAACTCTGCCCCAGACATCATCACTATCATGTCACAAGGAGGACAGCAGCGACTGGCTTTCCAAAACAAGGAGACACAAAAATAATTCTTGTTTGTTTCAGCCGCCTGCTTAAAACCAGAGAGGGGCAGACAACTTCCTCCTCAAACACGCAGGTACACCTCGCAGAAATGTGTGTTGTATTGTATTGTATTTTTTGTTTGTTTGTTTTGAGACAGGGTTTCTCTGTGGCTTTGGAGGCTGACCTGGAACTAGCTCTTGTAGAACAGGCTGGTCTAGATCTCACAGAGATCCACCTGCCTCTGCCTCCCGAGTGCTGGGATTAAAGGCATGTGCCACCACCGCCCGGCAATGTGTATTGTATTTTGCAGACTGGAGTTCTCGGTTCCTTCTTAACTGATTAGAAGCTGTAAAGCCATCTCTGTCGCTTAGTGGTGCTCAACAACTCTTCCCTGCAAATGCATGTGTCCCGGAAGGACATTACCAGCCTCCATGTTTTATTTTTATGACAGGCTCTGGTGTAGCTCAGGCTGGTCTCAAACTCTGGTGACTTTGAACTCCTGATCCTCTCACTGCTACCTCCCAGCTCTCAGATTCCAGGTGTGTGTCAGAGCTACTGTTCAGTGAATTCCCTATCAGAGTATCAGCAGGATTGAATGTGGAAACTGAGAGGCTGTTAAAATGCCAGGGCAATGCCAAGGACCCAGACCAGGAAACATGTTAACAACAATTAGGACCTCTATGATTTAAACTACTTGGGTTTAAAACTGACTATGATGCACCACACAATCAACACAGAGCAACAGGACAGAAGAGGGCTCTAGAAACATACCCTCACATTTACGATCAGCTGATCTTCAACAGCTGCCAAGGTAACTGGCAGAAAAGGGAAACTCTAACGGCTAACTTTGGGAAAGCTGGATAACCTCATCCAATAATACATATTCCTGCCAAATACATGTGAAATTATCGATCTCATCATGGATGCTGATACACACACAGAAGCTAAGTCTGACATTTCTTGTAAGGACATAGGTTAAAAAAAATCCCATGATCTTGTTTGAGCAAAGATTTCTTAACTATTACATCACGGGACGGGCATGATCCATAAAAAAATCGATTTGATTGTCATTGTTAAATCCCTTCTCCCTCAAAAAGAAAGATCTGCCAGAGACAAAGAGAAATGTAGCAAGGATAATAAAAACCCAGAGATAGATATTGGAGTTCAAGCTGAAGATCAGAGAAGCAAAGCAACCAAACCACGAGAGAGCTCTCACCTCTCCCAAGGCTGGGGAGATCCTGTCCTCACTGTGACTAGAGACTGATTGCCAGAAGACTGGATACTGAATGCCCTGCTCCTGTCTTATGCACGTCTCTAGTGCTGGGATTAAAGGTGTGAGTTTTGTCTTTCAGGCTGATTCACTCTCATGTAGCCCTGGGTGGCCTTGAACTCACAGAGATCCATTTGCCTCTGTCTCCTGAGTCCTGATTAAAGGTGTGTGCCACCACTGCCCAGCTTCTATGGCTGTGGCTAGCTTTGCATTCTGATTATTATTAGATCATAAACAATATATCACCACAGAGAAACATTTGCAAATCATATACCTGAAAAGTGATTTGCATCCAGAGCATATACATAAATCTGGCAATGCATTAACAGTAAGTCAATCAAGCCTTGTTAAACAGTGGGCAAAATGGGAAGGACCAGCTCAACAGGCACTGACCTACATGCAGGAAGGCTTGGGTTAATCCCAGCATCACCAGAAAGGAGGGGGAAAACCAAGCCAAAACCAGCGAGTAACTACCAACCAAAGCAACAATGACAGCAAAGCCCAAAACCTGTGCTGACCATGATGGCGACGATGTGATAGGCATCAAATCCAAAGCCTGTGTGTCAGCCAAGCACCCAGCCACTGGGTGTACCCCAGTCCCCTGCCCCTCAGAGGCTTAAACAGACACTTCAGCAAAGAGACAAATGGATGTCTAATAAGCATACAGAAGTATTTTGAGCATTGTTTAGTCATAGTAAGTAAAGTGAAAACCACAGCCATATTCTAACATCATAAGAGCTGCATCTCTGAAGGAGACTGTGCCAGTGTTGAGGACATGAGAACAGTGGGACCTTTGCAACCATCAATGGCAGTGCAAAGTGGCATGCCTCCTTTGGAAACCTCCTCGGTAGTCTTTCCAAAAGCTGAAAATAAGCATGCCATGCAATAAATTGCTTCTCACTACTACCCCGTGTTGAAGTATAAAGCACGATGTCTACAGAAACATGTAGGTGAGAGTGTGCAGCTCAGTGCTCTTGACCCCATCCCAAAGCATTGTAATCCCAGTGACCCCAACTAGTCAGAAGCTAAGTGAACAGCAGGTACTCCCCAGCAATAAGCACACACCCAATGGCCCGGATGAACAGGAACTACTTCCTAGGAAGTGAAAGGAGCCAGACATTTGTAAGAAATTCTATCCAAGGCAGGACCAAAGAAAGAGGAAGTAGATCTGAGGTTGCTGAGAACAGGGAGGGGCAGGACTGCAGCAGCTGAGCTGTCAGTCTGGGGCAGTGAGAAAGTTCCAAGGCCTCCTTGTCGTACACTGTGGGATTGTTACACAACTGCACACCCATCGTAATCAAGAGCTATATTGTAGTGAGCACAGTTTATGATATGTTCTTTGTCAAGAAAGGCACATGAACAAAGAGGGTGTGGAGGGTGAAGGCCTGGCTAGGAAGGCAGAATTCAACTATCCCATTCATAGTCAAAGTGAGGCTCCTGTGCGTGCAGCCCCGTGTCAAGATCCAGCTTACTCTGGAAAACTGTAGGAAGAGATTCTTCTCCAGAATAAAGTACACCTGTGTACACAGGTGGTTAGATGCACAGGTGCAGCCCAGGATAAAGTACACCTGTATACACAGGTGGCTAGATGCACAGGTGCAGCCAGGATAAAGTACACCTGTGTACACAGGTGGCTAGATGCACAGGTGCAGTTCACAGTAAAGTTCACCCATGTACACAGGTGGCTAGATGCACAGGTGCAGCCCAGGATAAAGTACACCTGTGTACACAGGTGGCTAGATGCACAGGTGCAGCCCAGGATAAAGTACACCTGTGTACACAGGTGGCTAGATGCACAGGTGCAGCCCAGGATAAAGTTCACCCGTGTACACAGGTGGCTAGATGCACAGGTGCAGTCCAGAGTAAAGTTCACCTGTGTACACAGGCGGCAAGATGCCCAAATATAACACTGTGAGTCTAGCAGTTGAATAAAGATTTTTCAATATTTTGATAGCTTACCTGTCTAATTATTTCTTTGTCTTTGTTTTCCTTTTGAAGGAGAAAGTCAACAGTAGACAGATTAAGTAACTTGAAGCTATGAAGGGAACCTAGATTACTGCTTCAACCTGACTTAAAAGAAATAGGTTGACAGGTGGCGAATAGTCACAATTCCTTTAGGAACAAATAGAATGTTATTGTACACAGTGAAGCCTTCCTGTATCTGAAGTTTGCTTTCAGAGTTTGCTGAGGCTAAAGACAAATGAGGTCATCTTTAAAAGTTTAATTTTGTCTTCCCGCTTCTACTTATTGAAGGGACCTTACCGTGAGGTCTACACACAACAAAACAAAACACCACTCCAAATAACGCCAAATCTTTTAAATCTACTACCCCACATGTGTTTTCTTTTTTTCAAAAAGACTTTAGAGCTGTTTTAGATTCACAGCAAAGTGAGTAGAAACTAGAATTCCCATATGCCTACGCCTGCCACCCTGACCCTGTCCAGCTTGCTTATCAACAGTGCACGCCCAACTGTTGTATTCGCTACAACTGATGGCCTACATTGACATGACTATCACCCGAACCCATGGTTCACAGGGGTCACTCTTAGTACCCATATGTTCTACAGTTCTAGCCAAATTTCTAAAGAAGTGTAGCCCTCATGATAGTCTCATATAGAATGGTCTCACTACCTTAAAAGCCGTATGTGTTGGGCCCAGTTGCCCCTCAATACTTTTACTTGCCATAGGTGACTTTCACAGTGTGGGATGCTATGATCCCAAATCCTGCGCTGCTTGAGTTTGTCCATCATTTCAAATTCATCCCTTTCAGAAGCAACGTATCCTTTCTTCAGACCAGGAGCAGATAACAGGGGGTAAGTGGAATTCTCATATCCCTGTCCTCTGGAAAGTTATGAAGAAATACGAGTTTACAGGGTGACCAGGGTCCAGAGGGTGAGTTACTGAATGCCCTGGGGTGGTAACTTAATTTGGTGTGCCCAGAAAAGGCTTCTTGTACTGAGTTGCTGCAGCTGACATTACAATTTGTTTGATCCTGTTCACTTCTCATCAGGAGAATGTCATGCATTTCATACTCGGATTGCTCTTCCCTATAAAGGAGTAAGAAAACTTAGAAAGTACCCCACACTTTCTTTACAGAGAGCTATGCTTTTACTTAAGTAAAATCCCTTCTTGACCTTTCGTACATTCTGAGAATTGCGCACCAATCCAGTGTGTATAAAGTTTCACACACACAATTCACTCTGAAACCAACACTCATCCAGGGAAAAGCACATAGTCCGTGCCCAGAAATGCTTCATGAATCCTCCAGGGACTCCTTCTGTCCCCATGTTGACTTTAGCCCCATGTGCTGGCTCAGCCTGTAGAGCTTGCACCAGTTGAAGCAAATCCCTCTCGTGATTACATCTTATTTCTTTGTGCACATCTACAATATTTTATTTAATCTTTCTATTTCTGATGGACATTTGGCCAGTTTAAAGTTTTGGGCTGTTCCGAAGAGCGCTGACGCAGGCTCCTGCCTCCACCTTTTCATGAATTCTAGCCACATGTTAACTGCGTGCGTACACAGCAGAAGGCAGAAGGCATGCTCGAAGCCATGGGTGACACTGTCAAACAATTGCCCAAGTGAATTTGCTTTCTATTACCATTTTAATCTGAGAGGAATTCGGGGGAATTAAGGTAGAAGAATCACATTAAGAGCACTTTGCCAAATGGATCCTCAAAGGGTTTTTCTAACCCTGTAGACTGAATGATCTTCTAGGAGATGGTCTCTCAGTAAAATCACTGGTTTAATCCCATCAGGTATCCATTATCCCGGGACCTCCAGCCTGCCACCAAGCTAGTTTCTGCCCTCCCTTCATCCTCCTTCTGTTGCTAGCATCCTTTGAACTGGATGAAATACAAATAACTCCCATTTTCAATTCCTAAATTGACTTGGAATCAGCATGCAATGGCAGTGTTGCCTGGATCACATGGTATCAGTGTTTGCCAGGAAGCCTCAAAAGTGTGTTCCAATTCATGACAGGTGCACCAGAAGGAAATGCCTGTGTGTGTGTGTGTGTGTGTGTGTGTGTGTGTGTGTGTGTGTGGTATGGGGGAGACGGAATATCTGAGGACTCTAGCAGCTTCTAAAGTTCTAGTTTTGCCTGTTGTTAACTTCAGCCACATTTCCAGTAACTATTTTGTTTGTTTGTTTGTTTGTTTATTACTTCTTTATTGGGACCCAGTCTCATTATATAACTTTGGTGGTTTGGTGGGTTTACAACACTCTGTGTGGGCTAGGCTGCCCTTGAAGTAAGAGATCTTCCTGCCTCTACTTCCTGAGTGCTGGGATTAAAGGCGTGAGCCACCACACATGGTGGTTGCTTTTATGGTTAACAATATTCTTTGCAGTTGTTCTGTGGTGGAGAGTTTTAGAAAGTGTGTTCATATTTCATCTACCCAACACCCATTCATATCCCTGCTGTGGGTTAGAAGAAGTCTCCAAAGTTACAGAGCTAGTAACAGAGCTAGTAGGGATGATGGTGATGATGGTGGTGATGGTGGTGATGGTGATGGTGATGGTGGTGATGATGGTGATGGTGGTGATGATGGTGATGGTGATGGTGGTGATGATGATGGTGATGATGGTGGTGATGATGGTGATGATGGTGATGATGGTGATGATGGTGGTGATGGTGGTGATGGTGATGGTGGTGATGGTGATGATGTGATGGTGATGGTGATGATGGTGATGGTGGTGATGGTGATGATGGTGATGGTGATGGTGATGATGGTGATGGTGATGGTGATGGTGATGATGGATGATGGTGATGGTGATGGTGATGGTGATGATGGTGATGATGGTGATGGTGATGGTGATGGTGATGGTGATGGTGATGGTGATGATGGTGATGGTGGTGGTGGTGGTGATGGTGATGATGGTGGTGATGGTGATGATGCTGATAACCCTCTATTCCCCTTAAGGCCATGACAACATGCCTGGACTCAGGACTCAGGACTAGGAATCACATCATCAGAAGTGTTTTTAATCTTCCATAAATTATCACCAGGGAGCACAGAAGGTAACTATCCAGGTAAGGGAGGGCTAATGACCTCTGGAAGTCTATGTCTTCAAAGATGTCTTCTCACTTAGAGCCATTGTGTAACGGCATTAGAAAGAAAAGGATCCCAGATACTGAGGTCTCCTGAACAGGGATCAGATGGTTAATTTTAGATTTAATGTCCTAAATCTGTCTATCTGTCAATATCAAGAATGGAAAAGGGTGGATGGAGGCTCTGTTAGGGGCTGGGCATTGGTGGCACACACCTTTAATCCCAGCACTCGGGAGGCAGAGGCAGGCAGATCTCTGTGAGTTCGAGACCAGCCTGGTCTACAAGAGCTAGTTCCAGGACAGCCTCCAAAGCCACAGAGAAACCCTGTCTCGAAAAACCAAAAAAACAAAAAAAAAAAAAAAAAAAAAAGAATTCTGTTAGGATGGGAACTAGGTGTGGTGGTGCATACCTGCAGCCATACTTGGGAGGTCTGTTAGGTCGGACCATTTATCCTGCTTAGCCTGCCTAGTCCTAAGGAAACAGCTTGTTCTACTAAGAGTGGTCTGTCCCATCATGCTAAAAGGTTGTAAAACTATTCATTCCACTTAGCTTGCTAGGTTTCCTCATCTATAAAAAGAATGTTAACTATTTATTAATAAGTTATAAATTCACCTTCGAATAATATAACACAAGGAAACTAGGCTGCAAAACACCTGGCAACTGACCTGTGGATATTTTTCTTCTAAGCACTCAAACTCTGAGATTAGCTTTATTTATTTATTTATATTGATGCAGGGTCTTACTGTGTAACCCTGGGTGTCCTGGCACTCATTATGTAGACCAGAATGGCCTTGAACTCACAGAGCTCTGCCTGCCTCTGCCTCCTGACTGCTGGGATTAAAGGCGTGTGTTGAAATGAATGTCAATGTGGTCTTTTAAAGGGGTCTCTTCAGGAAATTGCCCTGATGAAAGACAGTTTTGGAGTCCAGGGGAACGTTGCTGTGGAAACTGATCAGGAGGCTAAGCTGGCTCCTGGAGCTCTGCTTGCAGTGAATATGAGTGGGGGTCCAGGGAGGGAACCATGATGATCCCATTAGGTTTCTTTTCTAATTCAGACAATACCCTATATTCAAGGCCAAAGGTTTCAAATCCTTTGCTTTTTTAATACCACAGATAAATCTTTAAACCGTGGCACACCTGAAAAGGTGGACTTCTTAAAATTGAAAATATTTAAACTTGTCATACAATGTGCAGTAAATGGGTGGCCCCGATTCAGTCTAATGACTGGGTGTAGGCCTCTGTTTGTCAACTGCTTTTCTTTGCCAAGCTGCTATCTCAAAAGCACATTCCAATTCTGTGACATCTATGTTGCAAGCATTCTCCCAGGGATCACAAATGTCTCCATCCACCCTGTTCTTTTTCTTCTCTATGTTTCTACTCTACTCAACTTTAAGGGCTTCATAGCAACCAAATTCTCCATAGTACTTACTGCCTGGGCTCTGGAGTTGTGTGAAACCTTCCAAGTAATTTCCATTAAAACCATTCCTCTGAGCTGTCTGGGGTGTAGGAGAGATGGTTCAGCTCTTGGCTAGTTTTAGAATACTATCAGACTAAAAATATTTTGTCTTCATCCCCAGAGTTGGAGGAGCCTTCAGGGTGGGAACCAAGGCTGGAGAGTCACAAAAACACAGCTTGCTTTTAAAAACATCCTCTCCCATTGTGACTGGACCTCATCCCCTTTCACAAACAACCTGCCTGCACGCACTGTGCAGACTCCACGGTTTCTCTGGGAGCAGGAGGGGGCTCCCAGCAGCCACTGGATATCAGTTCCCATTGTCAGAGGGAAGAAATAACAGTGGAAAAATGGATCTGAAGAAGGAAGGGGGTGGCTGATAGGCTTTAGGACCCTCGGAGCTTCTTGGTGATGTCCCACGTAACAGTACATACAAAGCTAAGCAAGGTTCACCTTTGGATGACAATGGAAGCATCTCCTCATCCTACAGGAAGAATTCTCATCTCATAGCCTCACCTATACTTCCTGTCTGCTATTGGCCAATCAGTGTTTTATTCATCAACCAATAAGAAAAACAATATACAGAAGACTTCCCCCATCATCTCCTCTTTTCTGTCTAAATAAAAAGAAGGGTTTTAACTTTAACATAGTAAAATTATATATAACAAAACAGTTACCAAGTAAGAACTATAGTTAACAATATTTAGTCCATTAACATTTGGCAAAATTTAAAGAAAATATTCTATCATCTATCCTATCTTTGTGAATCTAAAGTCTTACATGTAACTTATCTTTTATCATAATTAAGGAAAACCATAACCAAAACTATCTGTCTTCAACTCCATCAAAGACCTCAGAAGGATAATATATAAACTCTAGAGCTGACAGAGAGACTGAGACCCCACAACTCACCCTCTTCTGAACAGTGGGTGGGTACTATGCAGCCCCAGGTCGTCTGGATTCCTCTGGAAGGGCAGGCCATGGTGATGAAGCCAAGATAAGCTGGGAGTGCTGTGTGAGTGGCTAACCCACCCTCCACCTGCTATAACAGACTTCACTCATAGTCAGGAGACAGGGGGCTTTCCAGAGAGGAACAGTGGGACGCTGAGACCCAGAAGACAGACCAAATTACATCATAGACCAGTGCTGTTGAGAGCTCTGGCTTCCATTGTGTGTGGTGACACAGTTCTTCACCTACAGGCAAAAGACCACCCAACTTCTGAGGTAAATGCATCATAACACTTCCTGGTGAAGTCAGAGGTGCTTAGTCAACACCAGCTATTGCCCCTGACACAAAGGAGGTGAAAGGCCAGCAAAGGAGCTGCCCCACAGGAAATTCAGGTGAGGCCTTGGGGATGATTCCCCACCACTTAGCAGCCTGGATCTAGAGGTCCCTTCCACATGCTATTCGAATTCTGACTTCTACTGCACCCCATAATGCTATAATGTGCATTCCACTTGTGTGGGAAGAACATGTCAACAACACAGTCAGTTGCAAGAGATGACCACAATAGTAACGGAAGAGACCACAGAACCAAAAGCCTAGGGTGACAGGTGAGAGCTTGGGCTTGGCACTTACTCTCTCCATTTCTTAGTCTTGTTTGAAGCATTTGATAGTTGAACTAGAGACCAAGAAAACCTCCTAGCTCCACAATTCTGTCTGTGGGAAACGATAACATTAATAGATGATATGAATTGGCACCTACGTTTATAGTTAATGTAAAAGAAATAAATGCACACTAGGACCAGGGTGTTTTGCACGGCCCCTGAGAAAGTGGCTGCACAGTCTAATTGGAAATCTCACATACCACACACCTATGCCAGCTTAAACCTATTCATCAGTCTAAGAAGTGTTCTCAAGAGTATCTCCTTATTGTGGTTTGAATAGAAATGTCCCTTAGAGGCTCCTGTATTTGAAAATCGGTCCCCTGCTGCTTCTGCTGCTGTTTTGGAACTTTAAGGAGGCAGAGCCTTGTTGGAGGGAGTATGTCACTAGGGAAGGGGGGGCTTTGAGGTTGAATAGCCTGGCCCCACTTCCTGTTCTGTTTCCTGTGTGTAGATGAAATAGGCTCAGTCAGCTTCCTGCTCCTGCCACTATGCCATCTCTGCCACGCCTTGTCCGCCATGATGGACTCTGTCTCCTAGAACTCTATGCCAAAATAAGACCTTTCTCACTTAAGTTGCTTTTGGGGGGGTGGTTATTTTAATCATAACAGAAAGAAATTAACACACTCCTCATAGGAGGCTCACAGCAACTCCACTTGGTAAGGATAGCAGGTACCCACCACTGCCCCCATTTTCTAGATGGGCAAGGGGAGGCTCTGAGATTGCCATCTTTCCTGATGGTGGAGAATCAGCTTTTATGGAGAATACCCACAGGAACTCAAGAGAGTAAAACAAGGAAATAGCTACAAACCTTACAAGCCAGAGACACTAAAGGAGCAAAAACCAGGACTACATAATCACATTTACAAAACATGGCATGGGTACAGTGTGGAGGGACCATGTGATATGGGCATGGCAAAGCCCTGGCAGTCACCAAGGTACTGGACAGTATTCTCTGTCATCCTCGTGTCTCCAAGCAGCAAGGGTTCATTCTCTGTTAAGGTGATGGGGGACTGGACCCTTTATTGAACTGAGCAGCTCCCAGATTCCACCATTTCTTCCTCCCCATATACTCCCATATACTTCTCCAGCCAGTTCTTGGGGCACCACACATGCCCAGTAAAGACCCCACCTGTGACCACAAAGCAACAGCCCCAGGTTTTTCACCATCTTCCAAAGACACTTCTGACTCTGAAACAATGGATTGGTTTTTATTAATTTCCATGTGGATAAAGAGTATGGAGCACTTTGTCTGTCTACTGAAGGAAGTTATATCCCTGAGCACAGTGTCCAGTAACATCTTCAATCTGGCCTCAGGTACCCATCAGGCTCCATGCGCTCTTGGTATGAACATACCTTTCCTACCTGGCCGTAAGTGCTTTGCCTCACCTAAAATGCCCAGGTGCCAGTGTTTTCCTATGCCTTGCATTTGTTGAGAGCCAATGCTCTCAAGTTTCTCTGAGAATTAGAGAACCAACTGGGTAACTGGTTCCAAACTATGGCTGCCTGGGACACCTCTGGAGAGTTTTCAGAGATCTGGAGGGCAGTGGGCAGCAAGTGGCCTTTTAAAGCCTTCCTAAGGGCTAGAGGGGCAGCTCAGCTGCACAAGCATAAGAGCCTGTTGTAGTGGCGGCGGTAGTGGCAATGGTGGCGGTGGCTGGACATGGTGGCATGTGTTTCTAGTCTTAGACATATGAGGTGGACCTTTGCCCTCCCCATGCATGTCCCCATATACATAGCTGTGCATGTGTGTATGTGTGCACACATCCACGCGTGCGTGAACGCACGCTCACACACACACACACACACACACACACACACACACACACAAAGAAGCTTTCAAGTGATGGCAAGGCTCATCTCAGATTGGAAACTTCCTTTCCTGTTTTTTAAACAGGGTCTCATTATGTAGCCCTTGCTGACCTGAAACTCCCTGGCCTCAAACTTCTGGAATGAAAAGCATGGGCTAACATACCTCATCTCAAGCATTCCCTTTGGCATGCTCACCTCTTGGCCTCAACACATCTTTCAAATGCATCTAATCAAAGCAAACCATTCGTACAAAGTAATAAATTATGTCAGCTACAGCTGAGATTAAAGGACTGTACAGTGTTCAAGACCAACCTGGTCTACAGAGCGAGTTCCAGGATAGACAGAGCTGCACAGAGAAACCCTGTCTCAAAAAAGCCAATAAACAAATAATATCACTGGCGAGTTAACATTTTCTGCATTAGACTTGAACTCCTTGGCAGCAAGAACATTGTCTTATTTATATTTGTATTTCCAGAGCCTAAAGATGCTGTCCATTGTGGTGATATCTTACTTGTACAAATAAAGCCTGTCTAAGGATCAGAGAATGGAGCTTGCCACTAGCTAACCATAGAGGTCTGGAGGTCTGTATAGACAGACAGGAAGTGAGGTAGCTGGGTGGAAACAGGATATAAGCAGGGAGAAACAGGAAATCACTCTCTGGTCTGAGTTGCTAAGGGGGTGAGGTACGGTGTGGCTTGCTCCTTCTCTCTGATCTCTCAGCATTTCTCTCAGTATCTGACTCCAGGTTTTTATTACATAGACCAATTAAGAACTTCATTTACAGTCCATATTTTTTTCTAAAAACAATCTACTTTATATAATAAAATACCAGTGCTACAAGCTTAATTAAAACACTACCTTTTCTCAGGTACTCTTTAGTTCACTGGACACTTTTGCCTGTCCCCCCCCCCCCAGCACCTAAAACCTGCAGTTACTCCATCCACATAGGGACTTGAACTTACATTATTATTCTATCCACATAGTGGACTGAGCTTACATATTCGTTTGATGACTTCTCCTAAACTAAGGCAGAAACCCTGACTTTTATAGCTGAGTAACTATAATGATGCAAAGAGCCAGCGTAAGACGAGTGTCAGATGCTAAGTCTCCATGAGAGACACCAGTAACCTGGCACAACAGTAACCTACAGTCCCACTACCAGGAAAAGTTCTAATTCAGCCACCGAGCAATGGCAGAATGAAAGATTTAAGAGACCCCGACTGCTGAGTCAGTGTGGGACCTTACTCTATTCTAAGCCATACTTTCCTGTTTAAAATTCTTTACATGCCACTCTCAACTCTTTCTAGAATAGTCTTGTTTGCTGGAATTTTGCTCCTAGTGTGTTTCTTGGCAAAGAGCAATTCTAATCCTGCCCATCTGTAATGCACAGGTCACTTCTGGAGAACACTCCCCACCCCCAGATGAGAGATCAGCGGTCTTCGAGCACCAGAAATAAAAGCCCTTTCTGTGGGATCCACAGTCCTCTCTCCGCCATACTTGAGACTGGACTGTAGGGTCACCACTCTCATGATCAAATCATCTCTAGTGAACAGATGCTCTCCCAGCGTCCTCCAGGAGAACAAAGGTCTGGACACGCCCCTTCGAAGAAGTCGGTTTCCTTCTGTCTAATTAGAACACAAAAGCTGTCATTGCTTCCTTGCCGCAGGCCAGCCATGCTGAGAGCAGGATGACTCTAGCGAGCCTTGCTGGAGGGGAGCTGCTCATTCTAAAAGTAACGAGTCTATTAAAGGCAGAGGCCTGAATGAAAGTATCCACTGATGTCATCCGAAGATGAGGAGAGCCAGAACCAGTGACTTAAGGAAAGCAACTATGTTATCATCTAAAGCAATGTGTGTGTACTATGAATAAGTTAGCCACACGCTGTATAGTGCAGCAATCTGTTGTGTATGTCCTCTGGGGACCATAGCCTGCTCAGCCTACCTGCCCACCTGACTGCCTGCCTGCCTGCTGCCTGCCTGCCTGCTGCCTGCCTGCCTGCCTGCCTGCCTGCTACCTGCTTCCTGCCTACTGCCTGCCTGCTGCCAGCCTGCTGCCAGCCTGCTGCCTGCTTGTGCCTGCCTGCTGCCTCCTGCCTCCTGCCTGCCTGCTGCCTGCATAGAAGCCAGGGCCTTTAGGCAGGAATCTTACTCATCTTTGCTTCCCCCATATGTAGAATAGTAAGTGTGCAGGACACTCTGGGTAAATGAAAGAGCCTGTCCCAAGTCCAGAGGATGTGACAAGGGGCTAGGGAGGTGGCTCAGCAGGCACTTTGGCCTCTGACATCCACTTGTAGTAAGTATGTGTCCCTCACCTTGGCGAGGGGTGGGAACGGTGGTTAACCATGACTCGGGAGGGCTCTGCAGAGATGTTCTATAACATGAAACTTAGAGAGCAGACTTCTGCTTTTCTGATGGTACATGCCACAACTTGTGCATTTCCCGTCGCTTGGCTCATAGATACCACCCACCGCACCCCACCAACCCACTCCCCTTCCTCAGCAAACCAGACCACACCAAACCCTAAAACCTGGCTTTTGAGGACCCTATCAGATATTTCTACAACTAAAGTTACATTTCTATATAATTTTTTCCCCTTTTTAGACCCCTGACTTACAAACACAATACATTTTGTTAGAAAGAAACTAAAAAAGATATAAAAAGCAGCCATCTTCAGAGACAAATGTGAGGTCCCCTATGCATACTCTCATGGCTCCCAATAGGAAGAAAACAGTTTTATTTTAGGGTAGGCCAGTGTTCTACCACCTCATAAGTCAAGCAAAAATAATTATCATTTAAAAAGAAAAGAAAAAAGCCATTTGGCAGGCAACATCCAGCCTTCGCTTACTATTTCACACTCCATTTATTTCAAGCTGGTTTATACCATCGTGGCAATTCCAAGGCGACACACTTAGGTTCACCCTTTGCTACAGTAAATGACCAACAATTACAGGTCAGCTTTGTCTGCATACTGGCTTGCATCCAAAGCCCCTCTCTAATTTTGGTGGCTGGCAAAAGCAAAGGGCAGCCCAGGCTAGCCAGTGCCTGGTAAGAGCAAAGGATACCCCAGGCTAGCCAGTGGCTGGTAAGAGCAAAGGGCAGCCCAGGCTAGCGAGGGGGTTGAAGAACTGTTAAATGAGGTCTTAGTAGTTCCTCCCTAGTCCAGAGTGTCAGCATTTGTAACTGATTTTTCTGTCAACAATGAGGAACCCAAAGTTACCAAGAAATGCATCCTTTGAGGAGAGGGGCAGGGAGAGGGAGAGGATTCAGGCAGGCCTTGGTAGACCATAGTTAGCTATTAGATGTGCTTTTGTGGGGTCATGGTACAAATTTGCAAGAGAGCCGTATTTGAAAATGGCCTCCTACAGATATCCCCCTAAGACTAGCTAGGCTCCTGAGTGTTCACATTCCCTGCAGGTTAGCTTCTCAGGTGGCTTTCCTGAAGCTGCTCACAGCTGACTGGGTAAATAAAAGTATTTTCTGATATTGGCTAAAGGCAAACACAATTAAATAAGTGAAATGGGTACTTTGAATTTTGAATTGGTCATTTAAAATTTTTTTGTTTTTAATTATGTATATATGTGCGGGGGGGGGGGGGGAGGTATATGCACATAAGTGCAGGTGCCCATGGAGGCCAGCAGAGGGCATCAGATGCTCTGAAGTTGCAGTTATGAACAGTTGTAAGCCATGTGATGTGTACTGGAAACTGCTCACAGCTCCGTGAGAACAACACACCCTTTCTCATAACCACCGAGCCTCTCCAGCCCCTTGAAGGAACTTTTAAAAATCAAAGAGTGTCTTTATGGGTGACTACAGAAAACATGTTAAAAGTACTCTCAAAGTACCCGAAAGTGGGTTTCCCACTTAGCAACATTTAAGACTAGGTCTATACATTAAGGCTCTCCCGCTGAGAAGTTTAAAAGGTTTAGTTTGAAAAGAAAATAAGACAGAAAGGGCTTGCTGCAAAGGTCTGTCCATCACCCTGTCACTGAGGTCTGTCACCCTGTCACTGAGGTCTGTCACCCTGTCACTGAGGTCTGTCACCCATCACTGAGGTCTGTCACCCGTCACTGAGGTCTGTGGGCCATGGCATTGTAGGGACTGAAGATCACCACCTTCCTGTGCATGGATGCAAATGTGCCAACCTAGCAGAGAAATGAAAGTACAGCAAACATCCCCGTAACCGGAAAGCACCTTAGTCTGGTTCATGCAGCAGGGTGGAAGAGAAGATCCCTCCCAGGAAGTCATTTGAAAGGTGAGTTGGTTCAAGGGCTTCAGGCAAGGTGGGAATGTTTCACTCTCATGTACTGTAGACGGGGTAAGCTAAGCTCCCAAGTCCCCCAGGGGTATGATGACACGCCTACTTCCTGAAGGAGTCCATCTTCTCCCCCTCCCAGAAACAGAAGCTGCCGCTGTTCTCCTCAGCCTATCCCCTGACCACGGTGAAGAGTCCAGTGCCAGGCAAATGACAACTCACAGAATCTTCCCCATGACTTTCTGACATGAGCTGGGGTGGGGTGAGGCTCTCTCTGGGCAGCAGAGAGGCTCTGGGTTCTACAGCTCTGACTGACAGCTGTGAGCATGAACGACACACAGAGATAAGTCACCAGAGCAGACAGAAAGCCTGCTGGGTGGCAGCTGTCCCCTCTGTTTCTGCTGATGTCACCACTGCCCTAAACCCCAGGACCTCGAGAGTGACCTTCTTTGAAGTCAGAGCTGGAAGAGGTCAGTTGTGATGAGCTCAAACTGGGAAGCCAGGGCAACCAGCACCCTTGTAAGAGTGAGAGACGAGGGGTAGAGGACCAAACCCTGCATAAAAGGAAGGCTGAGGTTAAAGTCATGGCACCACACACCTAGGACCATGTGAGGCCACCAGCAGCGCAGGAGGGTGTGAAGGAAAACTTAGAAACCCAGAAAAAGCTAATGCTGGTTGGTACAAAAGAAAAGTATTTCCTTGCTCGGTCGGTCAGGTCATAGGCTTCCTTCCAGGGCAACCATGGGATATGCAAACATTCTCTCATTAGTAGCTCATTATGCAGAACCGGGAGAGAGATTCCTAGAAGCTTTGCAGCTCCCGCTGGTGCTTTTCCGTGATTGGTCCCAGCCTGGCAAATGACTAAAAGCAGATGTCAGGCCTTGTGCTTGCTTTTGCCTCAAAGAGCGGAAGAGTGGGCTGCCTGTTTGGATAAGAGGCAGCCCTGGCCCCTTTCCTCTCCCAGGGGACCAGAAACCTGAGAATGGAAGAGCCCTGGGAATTTAGGAGAAGAGAGTGTTCACTGGGTGGAGCTGTGTTCCCCAGGGTATGATCACCCTTCTTAGCAGACAAGACAACAATGATCTGGAGTCAAGACCCTCCTTGGGGTTCTAAATGTAATAACTCCTTCTGGGACAAAACAAGAGGAAAAACCCTGGAGCCCAGAGAGGAGGCTGGGCCTGGGTAAGGACAGAGGCAAAGGTTATGATGGCGGTCTCCAAGCCATGGACCGCTCTGGACCACCAAGGATTGAAACACCCAAGGCTGGGAGTAGAGTGGGCTTTCCTGAGAGCCACCAGAAGGCACCTACTTGGACCAAGATTTTGATTCCAAACATCTAGCTTCCAGAACTATGACAGACTACATTGCTGCCATATTTAGCCACTAAATTCGTGGTAATTTGTCATGAAAGACCTAGGAAACTTATACAAGGCATGAGTAACTACGCAAGCTTCCAAGGGCAGACAGTGTGTGTGTGGCAGGTTCTCCCCTTATTCCCTGTGGCCTGTGTTCTGTGGAAGTAGAAAAAATAGCTGGGATTTTTAAGATTTCACAGAAATTGCTTCATAATCAATCATGAAGTTAAACTTAACACTGGCCTAAAGCCTTCATATCTGTGTAAAATTAGTTCTTATCTCACGGCATAATGGAGTGCTGGGCTGGCAGTTAGTCAGGTCGCAACAACCCTACAGACACATGATAACACTGGGCAGACTGACATGGACCAGCCACCCAGACCCAGCACCTCTGGCTGTCCGTTGATACTTAGTAACATGTATACTTAATCTTTTGTTTCTGTTGATGAAAAATTAAAAATGATGCCAGCCACCACATGACAATTGAAAGGAATGTCAAGAGTCTATACTTAGTCATGGCCACGTGAATAAAAGTATAAACCAGCATCCACAGTCCAGCCTTACTCACATAAAAATGTATTATCCAAGTGTGGTGGCCTGACCTTCAGTATGTAGGGGACTGGAGAAGAGGATGTCTTTGAGTTCAAGGCCAGCCTGGACTCTGGAGTAAGACAAGACCCTGCCTCAAGAAACAAAAACAAGCCGGGTGTTGGTGGCACACGCCTTTAATCCCAGCACTCGGGAGGCAGAGGCAGGTGGATTTCTAAGAGTTCGAGGCCAGCCTGGTCTACAAGAGCTAATTCCAGGATAGGCTCCAAAGCTACACAGAGAAACCCTGTCTCAGAAAACAAAAAAAAGTGGCGGGCGGGGGGCTGGAGAGATGGCTAAGAGCTAAGAGTGCATGGGGGACCCTCATTCAGGTCCCAGTACCCATACTCAGATACCAAAGGACTCTGTCTGGGGTGGCATATGGTCAGTTCAAGCACAGATCATAAAGCGTGTTTGTTAGGTTGTACATGTGAGCTAAAAAAATATCAACTTTGAAATTTTTGTTTTTGTGGTACTAGGACCTTGTACATGTTAGGAAAGTGATCTACCAGTGAGCTATACTCTTAAGCCTGATTTTAACTTTTTACGACACCTTCTCAAATAGCATTTGGGTAGCCTGCATGTCCTCATGAGCTCATGTCTGACTCAGACATGGTGAAAAGGCTAATTGGTTCATGTTCTTTGTAAAGGACAGAGAAGTTGGATTGAATGAGGCAGCAGGCTCACTTACAGATTCCTTGATACAAGCCACAGTGAGCATGTTGCTTCCTCTCTGGTCCTGCCAAGGCTGACGGCCTTCTGAGTTCTTAGAGTTCCATGAACTGCTCATGGCCCCATGACCCTGATGACCACATCTCCCATCCAGGCACAAGGGAACCAGCTAGTTTAGTCCCACACCTGGTGACACTTGGTTAGGTGCCAAGGAAAGCTTGTTGATGTTGAGGACCAGCCTGACAAGACAGCCACCTGCCCTCTATTCACATGCTGGGAAAATCCTGCCGTTAGACAGGAGCCCTGTACCCACAAGTCACCAAGGCTGCCATCTCAAGCCTGAGAACCCATGGGCAGACCCACAGCACAAATTCCTGCCTCAGCTCAACTTGAAGTTAGAGCTCTAAGCCAGCTCAAAACATGAAATCCATAGGTTGTCCACGACTTCTGCTCCTGTGTCCACCTGAACAACAGAACGCACCTGGCCACACAGATCACAAAGACTGGTCCAGGAGAGGTGAGACATGACAGCTCTGGGTTATGTTAGACATGAAGAAGAATGCCAGTGTGGAAATATTTCTAGGCTTCTTGTTTTTTCTACACAGACTTCCCAACCTATGACCACCACGAACTTGGTACGAACTTGACGTTAGAAGGAGAGTTGGTGCAGAGTTAGACGTAAACAAAAGGCTTTAGCACACTCACAGGACTTAGCAGCTGGACAACTTTCACTGGAAATTCTGTCACATAAGAAAATAAAGAGGGGCTGCAGAAAAGGTCAGTAGAGAGCTCATCACACCAGCAGGAGCTGCCTGTGACACCCATGTGAAGAGACAGGCATGGCGGTGTGCACTTACAGTCTCAGCACTGGGGCAGGACTAGGGCTGAGGCAGGAGCTGGTTTGCTGGCCATTGTAGCCCACTTAGTGGGCTCCAGGTCCCAGTGGGAGACTGTGCTCCAAAAACAAAGCGGGTCTCTCCTGAGCAATGACACTGAGGTTTGACTCTGCAGCACACATACAAACACACACACATACATACACACGATACACATATTCACACACACAGTACACACATTCACATACACACAATATATACACATTCACACGCACACACACACACACACATATATATATACATCCACATTCATACACACAATATACACATTCACACACACAATACCCACATTCACACACACACACAAACACACAATACCACATTCATGCACACACACAATACCCACATTCACACACACACACACACACACACACACATATATATATATACATCCACATTCATACACCCAATATACACATTCACACACAAAATACCCACATTCACACACACACACAAACACACAATACCACATTCATGTACACACACAATACCCACATTCACACACACACACACACACACACACACACACACACACTAGCACATTCACGCACACAATACATGCATTCCCACACAAATGCACACACAGGGGATTTAAGTCATCAGTGAAGTAGTAGGATGACTTACAACAGGCCGATTAGCCACAGAAATGCCATTGGATTATACACGCTATTGAAATCTCATATTTATATTTATAATGATGTAAATAATGCTTATTAACTCAAATAAGAAATAGGGCCAGACATAGTGACACACGCCCTTAATCCCAGCATTCAGGAGGCAGAGCCAGGCGGATATCTGTGCGTTCAAGGCCAGTCTGGTCTATAGGGTGAGTTCCAGGACAGCCAGGGCTACACAGAGTACCTCTCTGAAAAAAAGAAAAAAGGAAAATAAATAAATTAACTAAATAAAAAATAAAGCAAGTTTTAGGTTTCATTTACTTGATAAATGCATGGCCAATCTGTAAGTTAAGCTTGGGCCACCCTGATGATGGTCACACAAAGCCTATAGAATATGGGCTTTTAAGACAAATGCCATTCAAACCCTGGCACTGACAAAATTATCTGTAACCCTTCATACAAGGTCCTCTTTTGTTTTTACATTTCTATTTTATTTCATGGGCCACAGTGCACATGTGGAGGTCAGGAGACAAGTTGAGAATTTTGTTCTCTTCTACCATGTATCCCGGATGTCCTAAGGCTTGGGGGCAGATGCCTTAACAGCTGAACCATCTTGCCAGCCCTAGCTTATGTATTAGTGACAAGAGAGTTAGTAAACAGGGATTTTAATGAGGCATATGTATAAAATACATGACTATAAGAGTGAGTTAATGATAATAGCCACCATCACCCTTAGTTAGACATTACTGCCTCAGGCACTTGATGGAGAGGTGGTGAGCTGGTGCCTGCAACAGGACCAAGTGATTGCTGTAACAAGGTGAGGTTGCCGCAGGAGAAAGGCATCCAAAGATGCTTGTGCCGCCAGCGAGATCAGCGTGAGCGTTTGATAGGACTGAAGTGGGGGAGGAGTTTACAAGGGAGCCAGCATTCTCTCTTCCCTTTCCATTCTCCTTGCCTCCTACTTCCTCCATCCATCCATCCATCCATCCAATCATCCATCCATCTACCCATCCATCCATCCATCATCCATCCATCTGGACATCCATCCAAACATCCATCCATCCATCATCCATCCATCCAAACATCCATCCACCCAATCATCCATCCATCCATCCATCCAAACATCCATCCACCCAATCATCCATCCAAACATCCATCCATCCAACCAATCATCCATCCATCCATCCATCCATCCATCATCCATCCTTTCATCCATCCATCCATCCAATCGTCCATCCACCCATCCATCCATCCAATCATCCAATCATTCATCCATCCATCCATCCATCCATCCAATCATCCAATCACCCATCCATCCAATCATCCAATCATCCATCCATCCATCCAATCGTCCATCCATCCATCCATCCATCCATCCATCCATCCATCCAATCATCCATCCATCCAATCATCCAATCACCCATCCATCCAATCATCCAATCACCCATCCATCCATCCATCCATCCATCCATCCAATCATCCATCCATCCATCCATCCATCCATCCATCCAAATGCCTACATCTATGCTTTAGCTCCCCGTGTAATAGTGGCACCATCACCTGATTACATTTTTCAACAAGTAGCTCACAGTAAACATGATACAAACACATAAGAATTTAAGATAATGGGAAGAAATG
Source organism: Cricetulus griseus (assembly GCF_003668045.3). Classification (NCBI taxonomy): domain Eukaryota; kingdom Metazoa; phylum Chordata; class Mammalia; order Rodentia; family Cricetidae; genus Cricetulus; species Cricetulus griseus. Next base: position 4,331,837 of record NC_048596.1, on the reverse strand, counting down.
GTTCCAGAGAGAGATAAAACATGGCCAGGGGGACAGAAGATGGTCTGGGGTCGGGGTCAAGCTAGGTGCCCAGGGAGTATGCACTAGGGACTAACAGGCAGTTGACAAATGAGAAGGCTGTTGACATCTGGTGAGAGATGTCCCATGCAGAATGAAAGAGGGTGCAAAGGACCCAAGATGGGAAAATCACATGCTTGTGCGACAGAGAAAGGTCCACCAGGGGAGGAATGAAAAAGAGGAGGGATACGAAGTTGCCTGTGAAAACCAAGATAAGGGATATTGATAGAGTCGCACAATCTTGCAGTTCAGAGGCCAAACAAACCCAGTCAAGTAGACTTTTCCCCTTATGTTTTAAAATTCTTTGCAAAACACAAAGGAAACCTGGCTATCTCCATCCTGCCCCCCTTGCGATTTAAACTTTGTTACGTAAGAACCAGCGCCTTTCATCCAGTGCCAGACTTGATACATTTGGCATCCTTCTCTGGCTGCCCAAACAAAGCAAATGCTGTCTTGAATTCTATTAGAGGATGTTCTGAGCTTCGCCAAGCACAGGTCTCTATCTTTTCAAGTGTGTTTATTTGGACAAGGTATAGGGACTTAAGTGAGGATGCAAGGAGCCAGCTGCACAGAAAAAAAACAATTGAAGAGAATTCATATTTAGTAGTGAGGGATGATAAGAGAGGTCCTTGTGCATAACCAAGTATTTCTGCTTCAGCTAATATTTACGAGCAAAACACGACTGTGATGTGGGCCAGCGGCATGGAGACCACAACCATGTATTTGACAAACTCTCTGCAGGTGTGGAGGATGACAAAGCCAACAGGGTGGGTGTTCTCTCACCACAGCCCTCCTCCTGGGGCTACAGTGAGCCTCCCTGGCTTCAGGCAAAGGCAGATTTGAAGCCCAAGTCATCTGAGTAATATTCTAGCTTCACTAGTTTGAAACTAGTGTAGTTTTAAAGTCTCTTTTCTAAAAAATATTATGTATTATATGTTTTTCTCTGTGTCTGTCTGTCTGTCTGTCTCTCTTTCTCGTGTGTGTGGGGGTGGGATGGGGGGTGTATAGGCCAGAAGAGGGCATTGGGTCCCCAGGAACTAAGTTATGGGCAGTTATGAGCCACCTGATGTGGGTGCTGGGAACTAAACTCAGGTCCTCTGGAAGAGCAGCAAATGCTGTCACCACTGAGCCATCGCTCCAGCACCCTTAGTCAACCCTGAAGGCCCCAGTTCTGGAGTTCACACATCTGAGTAGCATATCATCTGTCTCCCAACAACTCTGCTTTCTCACACAGCAGCTTTCACCTAGGGGTGAAGACGACAACAGCTGCCTATGTTACTTCTCAGAGGCTTGGAGATCATCTTGGTCAAAACTACCAACTCTTCATCTCAGCTTGTTCAGGCATCTGATGGGTGACCTTTTTAGGTCAGGAATAAATAAAAAATAGTCTGCCTAGATCATGGTAACACCCATCTTTTCTGAACATGCCTTTGGTGAAGTGCCACAGACTGATTGCATGTCTACAGATGACTAATACCTGCCTCCCCCACCCCCCCAATAATCTGTAAGTCCCACCCACCTCCCCACTTCTCTGCTTTACTCTAGACCACCCTGGGAATAAAATCTCTGTGACAAAATTCACTGTCTCTGTGACTAAAGTGATTGCAGCAGGTGACACAGGCCTGGCTCTGTGAAGACTCCGAGCCATTGACATACTCGGGGTCTGGGCTCAGTCTGTGAACTGAAGTGGAAGCCTCTAAAATGACCTCAGATTTCCTTATCTCTCACCAAAACACCTTTACTCCCCGAATATCCTGGGAAATTTGTGAGTTCAGGTCATCTGCACAAGGTATATCTCAGCACCTGCCTCAGAAGACGAGGTGAGACCACCTGACCCTGCAGTGTTCCTCAGTCCTGAGATCCCACACCATGCCATGTGAGAAGGAACACGGGTCTGTTCACTTCTAATAGCAAGCTTCCTCAGGCTGACGGTTTCTGAGGAGACGTGAAGATTCACCTGGGTATCAGGTCCTCTTCGGTTCTTACGCTTTTCATCTTACTGAGGTCAGAGGCTGCGTTAGCCTGTGGGGCTTTCAATACCAGCAGAAATTCAATTTCTGGGCCTCATAAATAAGAATCTATAAGCTTTCTTCCCCTCCAGATTCTGTAACCCTCAGATCCACTTCCTCTGCATTCTTCAAAGTGCCTGCCAGCCTCTTCACCAGAACACCTGCCCACAGTGGGACCAGATAGGTCCTTCTGAAGAAATAAATACACAGCCCAGACCCGCAGTCACACTCTAGCAGACTCTACACAGCCCAGACTCTAGCAGATGAGAGTTCTGGAACAATCGCCCAAAGCTCAATGCTTCTGGTGTGGGGAACATTAAAATCCAAGAGCTGAGAAGGCCTGCGGAGCAGTCTTGCTGACCTCCCCACCTCCCATGACACCAACTCTGCTCTTCCTGTCACAGAGCAAACTACACAAACTAGACTTTCTTTCCTTGGCCAAAGCCTGCCATAAAAGCTTGAGCTATTGCTCTGACCTCCCCCACCTGTCTGTGTGGGAGCCGGCCATAAAGACATTCTAGGCGTAATCACACTAGGTTCTGAGGAATCCTGCCCTATGCCGGGAGGAAAGGATGTAAAGAGTCCAGAAGTGCCTGGAAAGCCAGGGCTTACCAGATTCCTTCCATTGGACAGAGGTGTTTGCCCTGTCAATTGTCACACACAACTGTCCATTCTCCACCACAACAAAGCATAAAGATGGAGCTTCCCTAAGGGCTTTGGGCATTCATTTTAAAATAGTCTGTGTCATATAAAACCTTGGCTAAATAAATTTTCTGTGGATTTTGTTATGGGAGTGTTAGCTGTGACTCTTTAGTAAGTGACCAAGATTTCACTTGTGCCATTTTCAGGCCCACATACAGACATGCAAGTTTCCTGCAGGCCAAGCCTGTGCATGGCCTCTCCCACGGTCATCAACTGCTGAGTGTGACTGCTACACCCTAAGGGCAAGAGATGTAAAATATTAAAATTCTCTGCACTTTCAGACCTGAGGGCTAGTGAGTGGGGACCAATTTTACTCAGGGGAGGAAATGTTTTCAGGAGCACACATGACACAGGACATACTGGTACCTCCAGGTAGAGGTAAATACATTTATTTTTCAGTCAAAAGCAGAACTCTGATGGTAATATTGAGGCCTAGTCCAGTCCTATGGCTAAAAATGGATTCAGGCAAAGGAAGACGGCCCAGCTTCCATGGAGCAGCATTTGCTATATTGAATAGTCATCTGCTCATGGAAATCAAAACCACACCTTGTTCGTTGGAGCAACACCATAAAATGTAGCAAATACAGCTTCTAAGAGTCGGCTATTTCACAAGACTGAGTGTATAGCTGGGAAATTTACAGCTACTGCTGGAGCATGGGTTGGATGTTTGGACAGGTATTTATAATTTGTAAATCTTTGGGAGTAAACAAACAATAGCATATGCTAAAGTGGAAAAAAAATTTCCAGCCACTGACTTCCCTGTTACCTGTGAAGTAGAAAAAAAACAAAAAAAGCTATGAACAGTAGTTCCTTGACAAAATGATAAGAGCCAATTCCCCTAAAAAACAAAACAAAACAAAAAAAAACAAAAACAAAAACAAAACCCTAGAGTTTGAGACCTCTTGAAATGGGGGTGGGGAACCTGGGGAGTTGGACGATGAAAACATTTCATTTGCAGGTTCCAGAAATAAAAAACAAGCAACCACCCCAAACCAGACAAACAAATGAAAGCCTCAGGTTTGCCTAGACACACCCACACCCACACATCAAAATACCTTTATCTGCAGAATAAATAGGCTGTGGGAGATCCTTCACTCTGTAGAACAGGCCACTGTGTGAGTTTCTTTTTCTTTTTAAATAGTAGTTCCCAGGATGTATGCACTTAAAATATGTATGTCTGACTTCTACACAGCACAACACTGACAAAATACCAGAGGGCCTTTAAGGGGAGGTGAGGAGACATGCATGAACACACACACACACACACACACACACACACACACACACACACACACACCTACCTACCTACCTGCAAATAAAGGCCAGGCAAACCCAAACCAAAACGATCAAGCTAAAATGTCTGACCACTTACTTTCCTTGGACTCTGCAGATCTCCTCCACACACTGGCCACCTCTCCCATCCTGACATGCAGCAGGAGGCCTCAGAGGAGGGTTTTCCAGAGCAAAGACTCTCAACTGGGGTGCCCTGAACCCCGCCAGGAGCCTCTGGTAATGTCTGGAGGCATCTGAGGTTGTGACTGGGGAGGGAGGGACTACTGTCACCTGGCAGGTGCAGACCAAGCCTGATGTTAAACATCCTTCAGGAAAGTTCCCAGCCACAAAGAATGACTCCATCCAGAATATCAGCAGTGCAAAGCTGAAAACCCTGCTCTGAAGAGCTCTGGGGACAGAGGCAGATGACAAGACCCAGGTGGCCCTGACTGCTATGTCCTTTCAGATAAGCTGGAGGGGAAAGCCCTTTGTGGCCCTGGTGCTACACTCCCTGTGGCTGTTGGGTGAAGCACTGACATTAAACTTACTGACCCAGGAAAATCCCACTTACAGCATCTGCTCACAACTCCCATTTGCAGCTCTCCAGGAGGCCTGGCACAAAAGCCTCCTTGAAAGTAACTCATGCCTAAGAGCCTAGCAAAATCAACTCTCCAAAGCTCCTGGAGACCCAGCCAGCCTTTTGATCCATTACAGAATGGCAACAATTATATTTTAATTAGTTATTTTTCACTTACTTGTCAGAACCTGTTTGGGTAACCTAAAGGACTTCATAGCCTCTTAACATTCCTCCATTGCCCCAGGGAATGGCTCAGATTTCTTCTAAGTCTCTACCCTCACTCAGCTGCCCGGAGCTCTCATCCATCTCTATCACAGTTGGGATAACTTTCTCAACTCAATTCTTCTTTAGAGACAGCACAACACACTTTTAAACATTCCCCTCCCCACACAGAATATAATAAATTTTGAATACAGCTGCACCAACAGCTAGGTCTTTAGGGAAACTATTTTTATTACAAAGACCGGATTCTTCTCACTGTGCACCCGAAGGTAGCAGAGGTCACACCCAAGGACTCTTTCAAACTGTAGCAGAAACAAATAATAACACTATCAAAACATAGTGATCTTCATTTACAGTCATGCGGGGGCTTATTAAAGAAGAGCATTGCACAGATTACAGTAGCAAGTACACACACACACACACACACACACACACACACACACACAAGCCAAAAGTCTAAAAAAAAATTCTTTTAATTCTTGGGAGTAATTGTACTCAAACACAGCTCCTGTTTTTAAGCTTCTACAATACCCCAGCAGGACCTGTCTAGTCTCTTTAAATCTCAATGAGAGATGGTCCATGGTTCAACTTTGTAGCATCAGAAAGAAACAAACAAAATGCATTTCAGGATAATAGAAGCCTCTGTTGCTACCACACAACCTACAATATGTGGAAGTTCCCAGTGGCTCCCAAGCTTACCCAGGAAGCCAGAGATTTAACACCAGGCAAAGGACACCCTTGCAATGCCTGCTTTACCTTGTGCCAGGGATCCTGTGGGTCTCTTCTTCAGCTCTCCTGGGCAGAATTCCTCTGGGCTGCCAGCTCAGAACACTCTGAAACGCCAGACCTCAGCCCAGTAGACTGAGGCCCCTGCCTGCCTGCCTTACACACCAGACTTCACTGAGAAGCTAGGCTGCAGTCACAGGCATCTCTCTAGAGACTCACACAGGAAACTAGAGCAGTTGTGGCAGGCTCAACGCCTCCTCTCTTGCTTCACTGACTAAACACACCAGCCACGATGGGCTAGTCCATGTTCCAGAAAAGGAGGGGGGTAGACATTCTTTCTTTTGTTAAATGCAGGTGAGGAAAGTGCCATTTCTTTACAGCCGCTTGCAATTAACTACATTGTAAATCTGATGGTACTGGTACTGCTCCCCCCCCCCCCCCGCCCTCCCCAAGCTGGCCTTGAAATCAGACCAGTGATTTTAAACGGTTTTTTTTTTTTTTTTTTTTTTTTTTTTTTTTTTTTTTTGTAAGAGGAAAAGGTGTGTGGCAGCGAGCACAGCTTGCAAACAGCTTTCTCGTCCAAGTCGCTGCTTTGGAGACACATGTTACGAAGCTCTAGGCAAAAGTGAAATAAAACTGACTGCAACTTTGGACGTGCATTCCAAGCTGCAGAACTCTGCAGTGCCGTTGGATGGAAACGCCGGCTAAGGAGGACTTATTTGTCAGCCTGGCTGGAGGCGTACACTTACACAGTTTGTGCTCTGTTTACAACTTTTTTTTTACATGTATTTATTTATTGTGTGTGTAGCGGGTGTCATGGCACAAGTGTGGAGGTCAGAGGACAAGCTGCAGGAATCAGGTCTCCCCTGCTGCTATCAGCAGGCTTGGCAGCAAGCACTACTACCCACTAAGCAGGCTTGCCTGATCAGTACTGTGTGTGAGTGTGTGTGTGTGTGCATGTTCGTGTGTGAGTGGTATCTATGTGTGTGAGTGTGCATGTGTGTGAGGCATGTGTGTAGCGTGTGTGCATCTGTATGTGTATGTGTGTGTGCGCGCACGCGCGTGTGTGTGTCTGTGCGTGTGCGTGTGTGTGTATGTGTGTGTGTCTGTGTGCGTGTGCGTGTGTGCACGCGCGTGTGTATGTGTGTGTGTGTCTGTGTGCGTGTGCGTGTGTGCGTGCGTGTGTGTGTGTGTGTGTGTCTGTGTGTGTGTGTGTGTGTGTATGTGTGTGTGTGTGCGCGAGAGCACGTGTTGGTGGGAGGGTACTAAATGACTAAATGACTACTATAACTGTTCTGGGCAGTTCTTCAGAAATCTCAGATGAATCTGGGACAGAAAGTAAAGTCCCCAGCTCACGTGGACAAACAACCAACCAAAACCAGAGAAGGTTCCCTTCCTTAGGACAGAGGCAAGACTCTGTATCAACTATGGCCATTTTCAATAAGACTAAGATGATTTAAGAAAAATCATAGCCATTGCTGGGCCATAACAACCAACATATCCCAAGACCCTTCTCTATTCTATGGAATCTCTTTAAGCTGGTTGGAAACAGACCCAACTGTTATGATAAAGATTGAGGGGAAGCTTGGTGGATTCCATGACAGGTGAGGGTGACCAAGGTGGGGGGACAAACACGCCAGGCAGACAGAGCTCAAGTGAGAAGTTTTATTATAAAGGGAAAAGATGGAGGAAGAAAGAGAAAAGAGATAAGAAACAGAGAGAGAGAACAGAGAGAAGAGGGAGACAGGGAAAGTCCTGTCTGCCCCGGGGAAACAGTGGGAGAGAGAAAAGGAGAGGAGCAGAGAGAGAGTGGAGAGAGAGAGAACGAGAGAGGATTAAGTGGGCGGGGTCTGTCTTCTGAAGGGTCCTTTGCAGCTGCCTGCAGACTATGCAACCATGGGACCCTGGGCTGACCAGGGCACTGCCTGAGTGCATTCTGCCAGGTGACAGGGGCAGGGTCAGCATAACGCCTGAGTCCTTACACCACCCACTGCTGAAGAAATGTAAAAGTATTGGCAACATAGCTGAGCTTATGAAGTGAAGATAAAGCTATTAGTTGCACATCCTAATAATTACAGGGTGTCAACCTAAGCGCTGGTGTGTTTTTCTTCTAATGAGTCAAAACCCTCCATTACAGGAGAGATTCTCAGAGTGGCATCTTTGGGCATCTTACCCCAGAATTGCAGCAGCACTGAAGGTTAGCCACACTTACCCAGGCCTCTGCTTGAACCCCCAACCAGGTTCACTGGGGTAGAGTCTGAGAACCAGTAAAGGGCTAGAGAGAGATGACTCAAATGCCACTCTCCCACAGGACTCAAGCTTGGATTCCAGCACCCATGTCAGAGGCTCACACCACCTGAAACTCCAGTGTCCCTTTTAGCCCCATAGGCGCGCGCGCACACACACACACACACACACGCATGCACAAGAACTCACACACATGTACACACACACACACATGCACAAGAACTCACACACATGTACACACACACACACACGCACAAGAACTCACACATATGTACACACACACACACATGCACACACACACATGCACACACACACACATGCACACACACACACACACACAAGAACTCACACACATGTACACACACACAGCACTGAACATGAGGCTGACTCACCGCATTACGAGTGCACAATGCTGTCGCTGACAAGGGAACCACACACTGCACTGGAAACTCACACTACATGGATGACATCCAGGTGACATTTCCCCCAAGCATGGATCAAAGATGATTCCTTTAGCCTCTGTATTCCTAGTACCTCTAGTTTGGTACAGATAGCAGCCAACTGCTTTCTACAAGAGTAAAGGAATCTGTCACTGAGGACAGAACACAGAGACTCATCTGGGCCCCAGTCACATGGCTGCAAGCAACCTTGGCCTTAGAATTGGGTTCTCTCCCTATCTTGCCTAACTAAATGTGTTTTATCTGTTTCTTGTCCAGATTTTACTCACTTTATCACCTCTGTGATCTTGGGACAGGGAGAAAGAGAAACAGTCATCTTCAAGGTTTACTGAGAAAAAAACCATTCCAAATATCACTGCCATGTGGAGTTTGGAGACTCAAGGAAGGCACAGGGGAGGTCAGGCCTTGATGAGTTAGTTAGGCCTTTCCAACAGGCAGGGCCCTGTTCTCAGTGGAAGTGGTTTAGAGAAAGCTAATGAGAACCTAGTCAAAGGTGAAACCTAAGAAAGGTGACCGAGAAGTTCACAAACTAGGCTGTAATGACAGCTCATAATTCTGTAAAGTCACCAAACATCACCGGATCATTCTTGACACAGGTGAATTTTGCAATGCATAAGTGGAACGAATATTAATCACTGAGTTGTTGGCTAAACCCTGCTCCAACCAGACTCGGTGCTAAAGCCAAGGCTGAAGTGTCTCGAAGCAAATCAGTCAAGCAACCTCTTGATCATCACCCTGATATCCCTCATAGTCACCATGGATACAGGCTGTCTGGCCGGTGTGCCAGCATTATGGATGACAGCCCAGCAGAGCAGCACGAAGTCTTCAGAAGGGGATGCTTAGACACTGGACTCAGGTAGAGTGGGGAGAGAGACCATAGTGGGCAGGAAGGCAGCTAAAGAGCCGCTTGTTTTATAGGCGGCTTGCCCAGAAAGGTGGAGTCATGTGATCTTTCATGATTTTTGGTTGAAGGCCATGACGAAACTCGTAATGTAAAAATGAATCATTCATTATAGCATTGCTAGCTGCTAGACACTGGTGAAGACTGACAGGAAATACTCTGTGGAGCAGTGAAGGCTGAGCTCATGGGCATAAACACATGTGGAGCCTAAAGTTAAGTGGTTTAAGGGATTTCGTTTCCAAACACCTTCATGGCTGGTAACTGAATTAAAAAGTTACCTATTTTATATGCATGTGTCTTTTCCTGTGTGTGTCTATGTGTGCCATGTGCAGGGAGGAGCCCAAAAAGAGGGTGTTGGTTCTTTGGAACTGGTACAAAAGACAGTTGTGTGTTTCCATATGGGTGCTGGGAACTGAACCCAGGTCCTCTGGGAAAGTAGCCAGTACTCTTAACCACTGAGACATCTCTCCAGCCCCTTGCTTCAACTTCTTAATGGTGCATTGTAACCATTACATAACTACCTCAGGAGTAAATAGAGTGGGGTAGGGGAAGCAGCCAGCTTCCTTTCGGCACATAGGCTTATTGAAGCTATTGCAGAATTTGTTCCTTCCAAGTGCAGCCAAAGGGATGGACTCTGGTGTGTGTGTGTGTGTGTGTCTCACACAGCCTTTCTCCTTCCCCTGCCCACTGCTGCGTGACTCCAAGTCCCCAGATTCTACTTCTGGTACTGAGATGCATACAGCTTTGCATTTGGTTACAACGTGGGTCGAGACCCTTTTGGAAGATCAAACAACCCTTTCACAGGGGTCGCCGAAGACCATTGGAAAACACAGATATGTACATTGTGATTCATAACAGTAGCAAGATTATAGTTGTAAAGCAGCAATGAAAATAGTTTTGTGAGGAACTGTGTTAAAGGGTCACAGCATTAGGAAGGTTGAGCACCATTGGGTTCAGAGCTTGTAGACAGTTTGTAAGCCAGCTGCAAGTCTGCTTTGAGGAGGAGGGATTCCTGCACCTGTTCATTCCCACCAGGGTTGATGGGCTAAGGCCCTAACTCCTCCCCTCCTGGCTAGCTGGCAGCCTAGGATCAAGTCCATCTGCTGGAGCTGGCATGGGAAAAGGCAGGAAGCTACAGTGTCCAGGAAGCCAGTGCACTGAGGTGTAACACAGAGCAGGAGAAGCCTGCTTAGAGAGACTAAAGAGAAGGGTGGCACTGCTCTCTGGTCCATGGGACCAAATGTCCCCATCACTCCTGTAGCTCTTGTCGTCATCCCCTCACCCAGGGGAACCTTCCTGGTGAGCTTGGGATGATTGTCACAAATTTAACACACTTGTGCAAAGAGGTGATGTTTATAAATGCACAAGGCCAAGGTGGCACCAGGGTCCCTGGGGAGATCAACCTGAGGAGACACCTTTATTGTCACAAGCTCTTAGGAACAGGAGGGGATTGCACAGAGAAAATACCCAGCAGAAGAGGCAGGGTGGTAGTGACCGTGTGTGGTGACTTCTGATGTCTCCAGTCATTCTTAACCTGATGGGCAGATCCAAGTGATTGATGAGTGATGGGGGACGTCCTTTTGGACATGTTTCTCTTATGGGTTGATAAATAAAACACTGATTGACCAGGCAGCAAGATAGGTGGTGCTAATAGAGGAGGAGAATTGTGGGAAATGTAGGCAGTAGTCACCATGTTAGCCACCAATGGAGTTAGAGGTCTGGACGCTTCTCTGGTAAGCCAAGACCATGTGGAAATACATAGATTAATAGAAATGGGTTAATAATTAAGATGGAGACAGCCAATAAGAAGCCCTAGTCATCAGCCAATAGTTTCATAACTAATATAGCATCTGTGTGTTTATTTGGGGCTCCAGGGCGGTGGGATCAGCTGGGACAGAAAGCTCACATAACACAGGAGGATACTCTGTCCAAGAGAGAATGGTTCCCCCTGACCCTCAAAATTCAGTTCACCTTATTAAATCCAAATAGTGTTAGTCTCTGTCTTAGTTAGGGTTTCTATTACTGCAAAGAGAAACCACAACCAAAGCAACTCTTATAAGGGAAAACATTTAATGGGGTGGCTCACTTATAGTCCGAAGGTTCCGTCCATTATCACCATGATGTGACATGGTGGCGTGCAGGCAGACGCGGTGCTGGAGAAGGAGCCAAGTGTCCTCCATCTTAGCTTGCAGGCAATAGGAAGTGGTCTGTCTCACTGGGTGTGACTTGAGCATATAGAGACCTCAAAGCCTGCCTCCACAGTGACACACTTCCTCCAAAAAAGACTACGCCTACTGCAACAAAGCCATTCCTCCTAATAGTGTCACTCCCTTTGGGGGACATTTTCTTTCAAACCACAACCACATATATGCAATGCCTCCAGAGGCCAAAAGAGGGCGTCATATCTCACTGGAGTTGGAGTTACAGACCTTATGAGTCACTATAAGGTTGTTGTGAATTTTACCCAGGTCCTCTAGAGGAGCTCTTAACCGCAGAGCCATCTCTCTAGTCTCTCCTCCCTTGTCATTTTGAGACAGTTTTCTGTGTAGCCCTGGCTCCTGGAATTCTCCATGTAGACCAGGTTGGCCTTGAACTCAGAGACCTGCCTGTGTCTCTATACAAAGTTCTAGTATTAAAAGTGTGCGTCAACATGCTGGCATGGAAAATATTTTTAAATAATAGACTTAAGCTTCAAACCTGATTGAGTCAGATAAGAAAATAGCAATTGTTTTATAATAACGTGGCTGAAACTAAACAGTAAAATAAAATCATATGTTTAAAACCAAAGAAAGGTAAGGACAATGTCCAAATGACTTAACTCTCTGAAGTTAAAAATCACTCTCAAAAACAAAACATCTTTTCAACTCAAGATAAATACAAATTCTTTTCAAACTGCCATTTCCGGATAAGGAAGCTCCTCCATTTGTTCTGACAGGAAACAGGGTGATTTTTTCCATAAATAACAAATCTTTACTGCTGTGAACAATCCTTGGTTCCCCTGGCAACACATTTCCGCCAGTGTACATGCCAGAGAGAAAGTGAGTGGCTTGGGGTGGGGGCAGGGGCCAGACATGTCTTCCTCAAGCCCAAGCAATTTATCAGGTTAAGAGGCATGCTCCAAATGGGTAATGCCCCACTGTGAAGAACAGAAGGGTTGAAGTTATTCTTTGCAAACAGTATTACGACTAACTCATCAGGCCCTGTGCTGAATTTAAACTCAAGGTCACTTCCCATTCAAGACTTTACATAAACAAACTCACCCTCTAGGGCCAGGGGCACAGTTGCAAATGGTGGCAACCAGTGTGCCAGACAGAACCAAAGTGTAGCTTCCCCCAGTGAGCCAGCACTGATCAATGGACAGCAAGTTCAAGCCATCCTGGGCTACAAACAAAGATGACAACAACAGGCATGATATCAGTCTTATTGTGCCTTTCTGATCTCAGACCCGCCCAGTTAAAACTGCCAGACAATGGTGGCAGGGGAAAGATAGAACACGGGCGGGCGGGTAAGATGGCTACTGATCCTACCGGGGTGTGTGTGTGGCGGGGGTGAGGGCAGGGGTGGGGGTGCATGTGTGTTTGAACAGTGTATGTATGTTTACATTATATGCATGTGTGTATCTATGTGTGTGTTTCTTTTTATCCTTTTAAAATTCCTTAGTCGTTCACAGACACAGAATAACAGTATCCAAACTGTCATCTTATGTCTTTGCAAAGGGAGCAGGGATGTTTGTTTATACACACACACACACACATACACACATACACACACACACACACACTCACACATACATACACACATACATACACACATACATACTCATACACACACATACGCATACACACATACACATACACACATAAACACATACACACACACACATACACACACACACATACACGCACACGCATACACACATACACATACACACACATACACACATACACACACACACATACACACATACACACACACACATACACATACACACATACACATACACACATACACACACACATACACACATACATACACGCATACACACGTATACATTTAAGTTGAGATGCAAATTAGGTGTCATAAAATTCTCATTATTAAAATACACACTTCAGCATTTTTTAATATATTGACAAAATTGCGCAACGATCACCACTGTCTAATTCGTCCAAGTTTTCAGCCCTCCCCACCACCCTCCTACCCTCCCTCTGGACCAAAGGCCCCATCACCAGGCACTGCCTACTTACTTCTCCTCCCAGTCCCTGGACACTATCAATTTTCTCTCTGTCTCTGTCCATTTGCCTGTTCTATAGTCCACACAAACAGAGTTATATGATCCATGATCTTTTGTGACTTGTCCCTTTACTTTTGAGTGTTTTCAAGTTTTCCATGGTGTAACATGAATCAGTATTTCACTCTTTTACATGGCTAAGTAATATTCCATTATTCGGATTTACTGCTTAACCCATTTACAATGAAACCATTACAAGCCAGGTGTAGTAGCATTAGTAGCTCCCTAGAGTCCCACCTGCTCCTGAAGCCGAGGTGGACACACTGCTTGAGCTCATCACTTCAAGTCCATCTTGGGCTTCACAGCAAGACCCCATCTCCAAAACAGAAGGAAAAATAGGAAGGCATTTCTCTAGTTCCAGCCATCCACCAATAGTCTGGGAGGAGGGAACACGAGCAGTGTTCCTATTTTCATTGTGCCTCATGAGATCTTCCAGAATACCTGGGAATCCTGGAAGAATCCCAGTCTGGAGATCTGTAAAGAAATTAAGCCCTCGGGCTGAAGACAGCATTATTTATCCCCAATATTCTCTGATATCCCGGTAGCCTGCAGCTGATTAAGTCAAAACACCCTTAGGTCTGACCCCACAGAAACAGCACGAGCAAGGCCTTCAAAGGCATCACACATTAGTAAAAGCAATTAAAGCGATGAAGTAGCAACCATTTGTCCCCAGCACAGGTGTGGCAGGATGGCTAACGAGACCGGCGACTCACTCCACCAGGAGCAGTAAATTTAGGTTCTTCAGCAAGCTGTATTCCAGGACCAATTATCTGAGTGAGGATGGCGGTGCCGGAATGTGCACACACTCTCACATGTCCCGTCTTCTGAGAATCAAGAGACCTGTTTTCTAATTTCAGTCTATCGCTAATTAGTTCCAGATTCCCAGCCTGAGGTAGCTTCTTCTATAAATGGAGGTCAGTAGTGATGGCCTTGATCACTTTGCTGGCCTGCTGTGAGAATTAGTATTTATGAGATCACTTGCAAATGTTAAACAAAAAATATTATGCAAAGTCGGGACACTGTGGTGGCTCACTGTCCCCTGGGGCAAAGAACATCAACAGAGGGACTTGATCCTTTTCCCTTCCCCAATTCTCAAAAATATTTGTGCCTATAAAAAGTTAAAAAAAAACAAAAACAAAAACAAAATAAGCCCAAATTGGTCTAAAGACAGAACAGGCAGGGTGCCATCTGCTTCCAGCAAGGCGCTGACTCTCACCCCTGCCCCTGGCTCTCACCCCGGCTGCACCTGTGCTGACACACTGGACAAGAAAGGAAGAGTTTGGCACTTCATACTGCTTTCTGCAAAGCTGTCTTCGAAAGTGACAACCAGACCTGTTGTGTAAATACCATAGGACAACCTGTGTTGCTCTCCCCAGGTGACAGGCTAGTCCAAAACAAGAAAGACCAACTCACAGTGTAACAAAATGTGCCTAAAATATCCACACCAACAAGGATGGGACAAGTTTCTAAGGTGACTTAAGCATTTGCCTCCACTCCTTTGTGGAAAAGCCATTTTTTTTTTTAATCAGCTAAAAGGCCAGATAAAACAAAACCACTGGTTTTTAATCCTTTGGAGACCCCAGGGAAAGGATTTGACTGAATCCTGTTATGACTTCATTTCCCACATGCCAGGAATTAAGCAGGAGGGGTTTAAAAGCAAGCCCAAATCCCACCCAAATTAACCCAGCAAGACAGGACAGGGCTCCACAGTGTTACATGGAGAGGCAGAGGGGGCTCCAGCAGAGTCTCACTAGGGCCAGGTTCTTCAATTACAGACAGCAGCCCACAGTCCCCAACAGTGCCCCAAGAAAACAGGCGTCACCACACATTCTAGAAAGACCAGATTCAGCCAGCAGGTGTGGGCTGATGGGAGGAGGACCAGGAAAGAGAAGCCTGTGCGACTGAAGCAAGCACAGCAGAGACAGTTTCCTACCCCTGTGGTGAGAATCAGGACACAATTTCTGCCTGGCTGAGGGAGGGGACAAGGGACAAGCCCGTTGCCTTTGCTCTGAAGACTTTGTTTACAGGGTGCTTGCTGTCCTCACAAAACGATTTGCAGTTGCTTCTTCACAATGAAGACAGACACCAGTCAGCATCTGGAAAAGGGGTCTTTGTGGAGGTATCCACCAAAGACGGGGGAGATTTGTAGCAAAGGGAAGGTCCACACCCTCCTTGCAGCTTCCAGAGTAGGGTGGGGGTGAGCAGGGAAATGGGGAGAAGAAATAGGGCAAGGTTGATTCCAAGGGGAGTTCAAAGGAGGGTCTGGAGGTAGGAGGTGATCCACAAGCCCTAAAATGTCACTCTAATCTGCTCCTGAACTTCTTAACAAAGAGGCAGCCACAACCATCTTCAGAATGTCCTTTGGGTGTATAGGTCAGTTAGCAAATACTTTAAGAAAACTGTCACACTTGTATTCACTTATTTTTTGTGTGTGGGAGGGGCATGCATGAGGATGCCTCCCTTTCCACTACACGGGTTCCGTAGATCTAACTCGGCCATCGGGCCCAGCAACAGGAAACTTTGCCCAATGAACCATCCTCACAGGCCTTGCAAACAGGTCTTGTAAAGACAATGACATTGTTGAAAAGTAACAGGAAGTAAATGACAACAAGGAGAGGCATGACATAAGGTGCGTGCCTGGACATGACAGGCCAGTCTCCAGATGGCATCTCCAGACAAAATGAGCCACAGGCTCTGACCCCTTGCAGAACTCACATGCTGAGAAGCACAGAAATTCTGGGAGTCAAGAACCACCCCCAAGTTGTCAAGCACCTGCCCCCAGTCTCAGATTTAAGTACATACTTTTAATGATCTCTATTTACAAAAGGAGAGAAGCGGCTAAGGATATTGAGAGGCTTGCCAAAGCTTCCCCAGAGGGTGAGTTCCAGAGCCCAGAGTGGATCCCTAGGTTCCCTGTCACGCTTCTTATTAAACCATCCTCCCCCCAGGCTGGAGACAGGTGAGAGGTTACAGCTGTGTGGGGTGGGGCAGGAATGCGGCTCAGCGGGCACAGTGCTTGCCTGGCCTCCCCCAGCACTGCATTCCCCCAGGGTTACTGATGTACCCCTGTAATCCCCCCATTCAGGAGATGGAAGTGGAGGACCCACAGTTAAAGGTCACGCTCAGCTACATAGGGAGCCTGAGGTTAGCCTAGGAAATGTGAGACCCTGTCCCAAAACAATTTTTAAAAAACTCAAAAAGCAATGACAGAGGTGAGGGTAGGATGTCCCTGTGTCTGTGAGAGGAAGACAGCCCTAGAGAGCCAGAGGCACAGCTGTACCTGGACAGACAAGTCTTGGAGCTCCTCCACGCATGGTAATGCCTTTAAGGGTTCATATACATGTAGGGGCCTCTGCTTCCCTCCAGTGTCTACGGCCTTTCAACAGTGACACAGGGGCCCACGCCTGGTTTTCTAGAAAGGGATGAGCAAAATGATACCTCCACGGTAGGTCTTTAGGGCTGGGAGTGTTAACTTATTTGGAAATGGTCTTTAGAGATGTAATTGAGGTCTTGAGGAGGTCTATTTTAATGATGGGCAAGGCCTTACATGAAATGATAAATGCCCCATCTAGGAGAAAGGCAGGAGGGTGGCTGGCAGAGGGAAGGGATGTTGAAAAGGGAGGGTAGGCAGTACACCTAGAGGGATGGGGACACAAGCCAAGGCATGCCAGGAGCACCAGATGCTGGAGATGAGGAAGGGCCATTCCTCCAGCATTTGAGACTAGACGTTGTTATAAATGTCCAGACTCTAAAACTGAGAGAATGAATTGTCTTAAGTCACTACTGTTGCAGCCCATACAGAAAATAAACTCATTGATAAACTTTGGATAAAATGAATTTAAAGGGAAAAGATAAGGTCTATAGGATCTAAGCAATCCCACCCATAGAATGGTTTGTCAACAGTGCCAGGGAATGAGGCTGGTCCTGCTTTGTCTTGGTCACCAAGCCCAGCTGAGTCACTGGCAGTCACATGTCTTGTGCTAACCCTTGCAGGACATTCTTCTGGGCCACACACCCATCTGCAGAGGACACAGCCTCCTGGGTGGACCCCGAATCTAAGCTGAATGTAGGAACTACACCCCGGCTGACTGGTGCTGGAGGCTTTGCAAGGGACAACCCCAAGCCCTAAACTCTTCAGGCCTTCCCTGACACCCGAAGGCAATTTGGGACAAGGCCTCTGCAGCATCTATGAGCCACAGAGAGAAAACATGGGGGGGGGGGGGGCGGGGGACCAGCAGGTCTTTAAAATGGCATGTTGAGATATAACTGTGTTTTGTAGATTCCTTCCCACAGCCGTCAAAGTAAATGTGAACACACACACACACACACACACACACACACACACACACACACACACACACACACTCAATCACACAGGCCTTTTTCTTCCCAATTCGTTTGGGGAACACATTTCCACACAGGGACTGTAAAAACCGTTGATTCTACTACTGCGAACACATGATCTTAAACTTGGGTATCTTCCTGCATCTCTTCCTTACAGCATCCTCATGCCCTTCCTGACTTTTTAAAACTTTAGATTCAAGACAAAATTCATGTAGCCTAAAATTCAGCATTTTAAAACCAACCATCGAGAGGCACCTGGTGAATTATTAATGCCATGTAAACAACCTCTTGTAACTAGTTCCAAAGCATTTGCTCAATGGAAACTGTATCCAAGGAGCAATCTCCCCAGCCCCAGGCAAACCTCAGCTGCTGTGTGTTGCTGAGTGTTAGGTATTAAACAGTTGTGGCCTTCTGTGATGGGCTCATGTCTGGGTGGTCTGGTCAAACACTCCCTGCCTCTCATCTGCCTTCTTTCCCTTAGGGTTTGCTCGTGGTAAAGCAGGTATCACTGCTTCTTTTAGGCCACAGAATAACCCATTTTGTTCATGCAGGCCTCTCTCTACTGGGAAATAACCGAGCTGCTTCCTCCTCCCCCACTGTCAACAGTGTGGTGGGAATGTGTGTACATGTGTTGTTTGAATGTTTTCATGTATTCTTCCCACAGCGCCCTAATCCCATCCTGTGACTCTGTAGCTACAGCCACTTACATGACTTCCCATTCTCCTGATGAAGCCCAGACTTCTGAATGAGTCCCTGTAGGGACCCCACCCTACCCCCCACCCCCGCACCCCCCCCACACCCTACCCGCACCCTGCCTTCTCCAGTGCTGTGACCACAGCATGCTCACATCCTATCCTGTGTCCTTGCCAAGGAGCCTCTGTGTGCGATCGTCTTTCTTACAGAGCTTTCTTCCTCAGATTACTGGGCAACTTCTCTTGACCACAGTCACTTCCTTATCCTCTCTGGAAAAGCATGTGCACAGAGTCCATGGTGACGCCTCTGTTTCACCGGGAGAGCTTCTAGAGGGACTTGGAGAGGCAGCTCTTAACTTTGGTTGTGATATCCCTCAGGGTGGCCCAGAAACATGTGAGGACTCATAGGATAAACACCCCATTTCCCTAAAATGTACCATACTGGCTATACAGCATCAGCACCTGGGGGAACCACACGATGGGCTGGTAGGTTAGCAGGTTATAGCTGTTGGCTTCCTGGTTCTGACTGCTCTGCACACCCCAGTGTGTGTGTGTGTGTGTGTGTGTGTGTGTGTGTGTGTGTGTGTGGCAACTGTTACTTTCCCCTCCAGGCCTGTGAGAAACTGGGTTTTCTCTGACCTTTGATCCCAGAATTCTTGCTGCAGCCTCTCTCACCCAAGAGGAGTTATTGAGACCCAGAGGCAGGCGCTGGCAGTGTTAGCTGCTAAGGAAGCAGGAACAGAGCTCTGGCTGGAAGTGGTCACACCTGAATCTGACAGACTTCCTTCAACAGGATCACAGGGCTCTCTGAATCAGAGGATGTGGTTTTCTAAGGGCAGGGAAGTCAGCACCTTGTACCTCCCCTTCTCTCAGGACTGAGCTTCTGGGGGCTACACAGGCAAACACACATGTCCAAACACAGGCATAAACCGAGGGTCTGATGCCCTCTTCGTTTAAGAAAAACATATTCCAAGTCCCCCTTGTGTTAGGTAGTGAGGACAGCATAGCACAGGGATGCGCTAAGCAGCCACCTGTGGCCTTCCTCCTCAGGAAGAGAGAAGAGGCTCAGAGGCCCCGTGAGGAGAGTGGCAGCGGTCTGAGGAGAACCCTCTGTCACTTACCTCCAAGACTTTTCCTGTGATAAACTGGTGGCAGGCTTCACACTTCACCCCAAAGAGCCCCTGGTAGTCCTTTTCACAGTACGGGGAGCCATCCCTAAAAAACAAAGCTGCATTCAGGCCATGGGAGGACACCAGAGCCACATCTCTAAGGTACTTCCCACAGAAGGAGAATATAATTCATCTTCACACAGGCCCATCAACTGGATCAGACAAAGCCACAGACCAGAGAGCAAGCGGCACTTCTCCAGGCCAGACAGAGACAAAAACCCAATAAGCTGTCACATGGTTATCATGGCCACTTTCTTGGCTGTCACAGAACTAAGGAGCAGAAACCCCAGTATTGTTCCTCTCTTGGCAACCTCAGAGGAGGCCCGAGTTCATTGGTGTCTGAGACCCATGGCTCCTTACCTACCTTCCCACACCTTCCAGCAGGGCCTCCCACAGCCTCTCCCCGGCTCTGAGGGGTTGGCACATGGTCAACTCAGCTATCTGAGGGGGCCCACTGTACTTATTACCTGCAGTCTTTAATACGATTTAAAAGCCAGAGACTTCTCTGGTTTTGGCTGTCAGCCACAAGCATCTGTAGAGACCTTCCGTCTCTTACCTGAGTGTTTAGTGTGACCCCAGACCTACTTTGAAACTGTATTTTGGGCTACAGGAGCCAAGATACCTTTTCAATTATTTCACGGATTTATAAAATGAGTGATTTAATATAATTGGATAGGTTTCATGTTTCTCATTTTTTTGACCTTTGAGACAGGGTCAGATGTGGCGAGGCTGGCCTCCAACTCTCTAAGAAGCCAAGGTCGTCAGAGCACTGTGGTTACAGTTTCTACCATCTCGTCCAGTTTCACACAGTGCTAGATCAAATCCAGAGCGCTGTGCATGCTAGGCAGGTAAGCATTCTACCCACTTAATTCCATCCTTGTCCTTTTTGGAGACCCAGCCCAGGCCTCGTACTCTCTGGGGCCTACGTTCTCCCACCAAGCTATATGCTTACACTGTGCTTGGGGACGTTTTCAAACGGCATCAGAAGATACAGAGTGGCAGCTTCATCCTCATCACCAGAACACATTAAAAGAAACACCAAAACAAACAAACAAAAACAAAATAAACAACAACAAAGCCAAACAACTGAAAAGCTCACCCCAAACAACACAGATTTGCTACTCTCTGGTTCCAACGTGGACCCTTGCCCTGACAGGCTAGTCTGTGCTATGGTCTTGCCAGGCTCAGTGCACAGACCACATGTTTTTTGGGGGGAAGGTCTAAAGCCCTGGAGAAGGACACTTCATTAGATTCACATAGAAAACAAAATAGCAATGGGGCATTGGTGTCACACGCCTTTAATCCCAGCACTTGGGAGGCAGAGGCAGGTGGATCTCTGAGTTCGAAGCCAGCCTGGTCTACAGAGTGAGATCCAGGACAGGCTCCAAAGCAATACAGAGAAATCCTGTCTCGAAAAACCAAACATAAATAAATAAATAAATGAGAAAAGAAAACAAAATAGCAAAGGAGAAATGGCTAGGAACTTAAGGCAGGGTATATGCCATTATGCTAGTTTTGTTAATTATTAAATTGGGCCACAATTAATAGTCCATCAAGCTTACAGCAGCCACAGCAAGGCAAAAACCAGCAAAAGTTCCTCCTGATGCCAAATGGGGATGCACTTTGGCCTGCTGAAGGGAGGAGACCCCTGAGTGCAGAGCCTGCCCGTACCCTCCGCCCAGGCTTACTTGCTGATGTACTCTCCAGTCAGGACTTTCCCGCAGGACTTGCACTTGAAACAGCCCAGATGCCACTGCTTGTCCAGCGCCAGCAGTGCCTGCCCGTTCTTAATGTCCCTTCCACAGCCAGCACAGTCTGGAAGAAAACAGCAGCCCACAGTTACAGCCATTCCCCTTGCAAAATCCAAGGAGAGCAACCTCTCCAGCCGCCGTGCAGCCCGATCTCCCAGTCACTATGTCCTCAAGTTCTGTTTCGTTTCTCTGCATAAAATCTTCTCCAGCAAATCCCCCAGGACCTGTCCTCACGTGGCAAGGCAGCTGCTCAAACCTTATTGGACCTCCTCAGATGGGTGTCCTTCACCTCTTAGCTCCTCAGGAGTTGGGTACCCTTTGGGGTCCTGCTGGCCTAGAGGCCATTTAATTATAGTGTCTTGGCTGGGACATCGAGAAAGCACTCCCAGGCTTTCATTTAATTGAGGGCACATGTGTGTGCTGGGAGCCCTGCTCACTACTCTGTGTGCAGTTCCTGGAGCACTAAGCATCAGCCTCATCTATGTAAGGGGATTCTACTTCCTTATGCACCTAAACCAGCCTTTCGACTATCGGTGGAATGATGGAATTCCTTAGACTTCAACTGTCCTTGGCAGATTCCTGAGAGGCACATGTGAGTTACTTTTCTCATTGCTGTAACAAAAGGAGGAGGAGGAGGGAGGAGGAGGAGGAGGAGGAGGAGGAGGAGGAGGAAGAGGAGGAGGAGGAGGGAAGGAAGGAAGGAAGGAAGAAAGAAAGAGAAAGAAAGAAAGAAAGAAAGAAAGGAAGAAAGAAAGGAAGAAAGAAAGAAAGGAAGAAAGAAAAGAACCCCAAAACCTGGCAAATGCCACTTAAGTCAGGAAGCAGAAGGCTTTATCTTGGCAACACCGCCCATGGTGGCAGTGAGGACATGGCAGCTGGTCACCTCACACTGCATCTTGGGAGCAGGCAGAATGCTGGTGTTCAGCTCACTGTCTTCCTTCTTGTGGAATAGGGTAGATCTCCTCCCACCCGAATCAACGCCTTCTAGAAAATCCCTCATGGCCATACCAGAGGTCTGTCTCCCTGTGGAGTCTAGATTCGGTCGAGTTGTCAATCAATATTGACCATCACAAGATGGCAGAGTATGAGCACTGAATTAGCTGGTCTCCTCCTGCACCTGTCAAAGGTGTCCCTTTAATAATATTTGCTGTTACTAGAGTTGCTGTGATGATTTCACACCCCATGGTGTCAGGGAAGTGAAATACATATGTATTAACCCAGAAACATGTGAAACAGAAGAGTTATTTGGGATATAACATCAACATCTACAAACATTCAAAATTCAAGTGTCTGAGAAAACAGCAAATGCCACCAGCTGCCTGGCCACTGTGTCCTAACAAACAAGACAAGTGGGGAAAAAAAGGCTCTGTCCAGGCAAAGCGACTCAGGGGCCATGTTCAAAATAAGACAGAGACACCCCCCCCCCCAACCCCTGTACAGAGTGGCCAAACAGCGCCCTCTTCTGACCACACCTGTAACTGCCTTCTTTGGAAAGGGCATTTCTAGACGAGTTTCCCCTCTCCTCCCTGCCCCTGCTCACCAACTTGTCTCCTTTGACCCAGCACAAGCCTCAACCCTAAACACACTCCCCCAATCCACCCAGAGATGGCTCTGGCTTCCTGGGGGTCCCTCCCTGCTTCAGCAACTTAACTTCTCCTGTTTCTTTGACCACAGGTGTTTCTGGGAGTCTTGGCCAGCTGGTTTGGACCCAACGATTCATGTCCAGAATTTTACAATACATTTGCAAAAGTCCCACCCCCTGCCCCCGCAGTGCGTGCGTTTTCTAACTCAATGTACTTTAAAAAGAACCCTGGTGCAGTGTGAGTTCCTCTCCGAGAATAGAATGCTTCTGGAGAAAACCATAAATTCTTAAGAAACTGGCCCGAGGAGGAAGGGTTCACTTGTCTGCTGGCATGATCTGTGTTGTTTGATTTCCTTAACTGCTAGAATGTGAAAAATTGAAAATATGTATCCATAACGTTAAAATATAAGTTCTGAATAAGAGGATTCCAATTTCCTTCTTTAAAGATGTATCTACTTCTGTGTATGTGTGCACCTAGATGAGTTTATGTGTACCACAAGTGTGTGGCCACATGAGGAGGCCAAAAAGCAAAGCATGGGACCCCTGGACCTGGAGCCACAGGTGACAGGGTGTCTGACATGGGACCCCTGGACCTGGAGCTACAGGTGCTGCCTGACATAGGTTTCTGGGAACCAAACCTGGGTCCTTTGTAGGAACCTTAAGAGCTTTTAAACCTTGAGCTGTGTCTCTCGCTGCTGGATAAGGATTTATCGTACAGAGCATTCTAAACTCTGTGTGTACAAGACGGTCCTAAAATAATAAGTGTTTTACCAAACACCCGCCCAACAGGTGGTAGGGACACAGCGTGGAGGTTAAGACAAATGAGCAGTTTTAAAAAGCAATAGGGGGTGGGGAGATTGGCTCAGTCAGTAAGACACCTGCCATGTTAGCATGAGATCCACCTCAGTGGCCATGCAAAAGCCCAGGATAGTCTGGCCATCTATAACCCTGGCTAGAGGGACAGGGAAAGAGAGATTCTAGGAAACTTGCCTGCCACCAACTGTGAGCTCCTGGCTCAGTTAGAGATCTGGTCTCAAAAAGTGTATTTGAGATCTCTAGAGGAAGATACACAGCATTGAGCTCTGGTACACACACACACACACACACACACACACACACACACACACACACGAACACGCACACACGCTAACATACACCCCACACTCTATAGCTCCCCATCTTAGAAGGGAATACACTACTGTTTTTATAGAAGCTCTAAGTTCTCAGGAAAACGAGAACTTAGAATACCCCACCCTTATGTGCTAACCCGGCACAACTCCCAACGTCACCCCCAGCGTGGTCCCTGTTCCTGCTGACAAATGCTTCTTTACCACCAGCATCTGCAGCTGATCTCTGTCTGGACAGGTTTTACATGGCATCACGGATTATAGTATCATGCTCAACAGCAGAATTGCTTCAACACCCCAAGAACACCCCAGCCCCGCCCATTCATCCTCCTTCCCTCAATTCCTGGAAACCTCTGAACCTTTCCTTTGGCCCCTTCCCACCATGAAATGGGAACTTGTGAACTGAAATTCCCCTCTGTTTCTGACAATTCCCACTAGGTGGCAGCAACGGTTTGAAGAAGGATGATGCTTGGGTTTTTGTTGTTGTTTTTGTTTTAAAACAAAATAAATTTCAAAGATGGCTTTTTATTTCTACAAATGAGATGGCTGGACTTGGCGAAGCCATCAGAGTCACCCATGGTTTCCAGCAGGAAGCAGGAGGACTGAGGAGATGGGTAACTGACCATCCCGGAACCCTCCTTCCCTCATCTGTGAGCAACTGTCAGTAGATACTTGCTGGGCTGCATCTCGGGGGTCCTCTCCGCAGCACAGGCCTGGTGCAGGTGAGCCATGCCATGGCCTCCCTCCTTCCCTGGTTAGGGTCCAGAGCTAAGACTAAACCCCAGGTTTCTTAATCTCAGCTTGCTCTTCCTCTGTTTCCTGCCACCCTAATGTCCACCTGTCACAGAGCCATGGAAGAAGACACAACTTGGGAACAATGGAGCTGCCCTGACCACCTGCATGAGGGCTGAGACACAGTCAGGGCTGTGCACACGTGCTGCTGGTTAGTCTCGACAACTATTTGGCCCATAATGCCTTGCAGTCTGGGCGCCTCTCATCTAAACCATTGAGACCACCGTGACCTGCCCAGTGCCCCCGCCCCCACAACGGAACAGGTCATCCAGGTGCCTGAACCCAGCCAGTGAGCAAGAATGAGTGGGAAGGAGAGGGAAGGGCTAAGCCCCCTTCAGCCCAAGCTTTAAGACACACACCGAACAGACCCAGCAGAGACGTCTCTCAGATAATATTACCCCACACCAGCTGGCTGAGTACTCTGGTATATTCCATAGCAACAAACCACTGTTCTCTGGGCAAAGCCATCGACTTGGCTTGAGCCAGGCGTCAGGCTGTGGAAATGGACAACAGGCAGCAAAAGCCTGGCACTGGGTCGTCCCCTTCTTCAACCCATTATGGCTCTTCCCGTGAAGAATGGCAGCTTCTTCAACCCATTATGGCTCTTCCCGTGAAGAATGGCAGCTTTGTGGTTTTCCAGTGGCTGAGGAAAATGTTTCCACATCACTGAAGCAGCTGCTGGTAAATATAGAGAGTTTGTGATGGGTGCTGATGCTGGGTGCTGGGATGATTGTCAGGGTCAGAAATAGGTGAATATGGACCAGCATCAAGGAAGTAAGGTCCACTGACAACTCGCCAAAGGAAAAGCAATGATCAGGTAGGGAAACAGAAAGCAGAACCCAAAAGCCCACCCAGGCTTGGACAATTCTGTCTCAGGACCTTCACCCTTGACACCAAGAACAGACACTGGCTGTTCACAAACCAGTTAAACTGACACCAAGTCCACACCTGGCTGCATTTCTGTCATTTTGTTCACAGCCCATAAAAGCCCTGAACAGTAAGGATCTGCCTGTTTGCCTTCATTCTTTTTGGCAAAGGATCACAAACACCTGGGCTTTGGAAGGGTTTGAGTTAATGGAAGAGACATACGGCTCTCAGGAAGCATGTGTGAGTCTGTTGAGATGTTTCTCTGGAAAAGAAGGCTGAGCTGAAGGTTTTCCAAGCTGAAGCTGTGGAAAACCGAGAACCGCAGGAAACCAAATTACCCTACCGCCATCTCAGACCCTCCGCTTTCTGCACACCCGGAGTCACTCAGGAAGGTGGAGACCCCCTCCACCCACAGACATCTAAAATGGGAGCTTCCTGGCACACAGACTGGGACTCCTTCCTAGAGTTTCAGAATTTTTTTGAAAATGCGTCAGTGCTGAAAAAGTTGGTGGTAAACATGACACCTTGGGTGCTAAGAGCATCCTTGTAGGACTCTTTAGTGGTGGTAGAATCTGATCCTATTGTCCACTTATATCTGAGTCAGAAATCTGAAAGTGAGACCCAGAAGGCAGCACAAATCCACGGGCCCCCTTCCCAGATCCACGGCTTCATACTTTGATGTTTAGCCCATCTAAGTTTAAAGAGGGTCATGGGTGTGGCTATGGACTGGGACTGTCCATTGGAGCCTAGGGAGGCCTCAGTGCATTTGTTGCTGCTATATGGGAAGGTTGCTGATTTTTACTTGTTAATTTTGCATTCTGCCACTTTGCACAATGTGGCAATCATTCTGGGAGTTTCTGGTGGAGGCTTTGGGGGCCCCTGATACACAGATCACATCCTCTTTGAAGAGACACTGGCTCCTTTTTCCTGTTTGAATCTCTCTTGCCCTATTGCTCTAGCTAAGATTTCCAGCATCTAGTGAACAGGAGAAAAAACAATTGACAGCTCCACCATGTACCTAATTTTAATGAGACAACTCCAAATTTGTTTCTCCATTTGTGATGATGCTGACTATAGGTTTCTTTATAATGCCTTTATTGTATAATATCTCCAACCCCACTCTAGCTAGGACTTTTTATCAAGAAGGATGTTGGATTTTGTCAAATTCCTTGTCTGCATCTATTGAGATGGTCATGTGTTTTTTGTCTTTAAGTCTATTTATATGACCTGTTATAGCATTGAAACTTTTCCCTAGCTATGTTCCAGGAAACATAAACAACCCAAGAAATTATTTTTTTACAATAAGAATAATGAAAATAAGTATTATTTTTCATAAAAATATCAAATATATTTATGGCTAGATTTAGGTTACTATTAATAAAAAATGAAGATGTAGGAGACCCTATAGGATATCCTATTGATAGACCGTCCATAGAGGTACATTGTCCCTGACCAGGATTCTAGGTCAGAAGTTTCAAGGGAAAAGTACAAATTTAAATTCCAAGGTTTGGCTAATGCAGGGTTCTAAGGTTTTAATAAATTCAATTCTTCTAACAGAGCACGGATTTCTCAATCTTCTGAAATAAAGTGCTGATGAGAGAGAGAGAGAGAGAGAGAGAGAGAGAGAGAGAGAGAGAGAGAGAGAGAATTGTATGCAAGGGTCAGGTGTGGGAGAATACTAAGCTGCCCACAAGGTGTCTTCTACACTTTGCCATGCAGACGCCCTCATGAGAACAGCAGCTGGGGACACTGAGTGACTCCCTGCTGTGCATAGATGCCCAGCTCCCATCTGCTACGGTGCTGTGCCTCCTAGGAGTCCTGGTGTCAGAAGTCACTCTTCTCATGCTTGTGATGACTAAGTATGTCTTGGTTTCTAGGCTGGCCTTCAAAGGTCCTGTGCTGGTAGGCTTTTGTTTGTTTGGGCTTTTTAATTTTCTTTTCTTTTCTTTTTTTTTGTCAACTTGACACAAGCTAGAGTCATCTGGGAAGAGGGAATCTCAACTGAGAAATTGCTTCCATCAGACAGGCTTGTGGGCAAATCTGTGGGGACATCTTCCTGATTAGTGGTTAATGTGGAGGGCCTGGCCTACTTTGGGTGGTACCACTGGACAGGTTTGCCTATGGGCTGAGCAAGCCATGGAGAGCAAGTCAGAGAGCAGCACCCTCCATGGTCTCTGCTTCAGTTCCTGCCTCCAGGTTCCTGCCTTGAGTTCCTGTCCTGGCTTTTCTTAACAGTGGACTCTAATCTGTCTCCCCAAGCTGCTTTGAGTCATGGTGCTTACCACAATAATAGAAAGCAAACTGACTCAGGTCCTTACTTTCAAGACACATAGATGAAAATAATCCAGATTTTCCTTATGTTCTTTTTCATCACAGAGTTTCAACATCCTTAAGGTATCTGAAAATCTTTTCTTGACCCAAAAGCCTCCACCACCATTTGCCACATCTATCAATCAAGTGGGTGTTGCTGAATGTTGACCTTCACCTTCATTCAAGCCACAGGATGCTGCCAGATCCCAAATTAGACACCTGGGAGCTGACAAATAATGGCTGGTCCAAGTCCATGTTTCTTATTTAAACCAGTGAGTCCATAGTTTCCCTTTTAGTATGTCTCAGCAAATGCCATGGGTACCGGGTCAACATAAGCAAGGAGAGAGGGCCAGGCATGGCGGTGCCACCACAGCTCGTGAGGTAGAAGCAGGAAGAACTACCTAGAGCTCTAGGGTTCCAGGCCCTCAGAGGCAAGACCCAGCCTCAGAAACAAACAAAATGGACAAATAAGACAGAGTACCGTCGAGAATGTAGAGCTACACATTTGTTAAGCTAAGCACTATTCAGGGATGATTTTCAAGATTCTATTTGTTTATGTGGACCATGCTCATGCAGGTGCCTGCAGGGGTGGGGGGGTAGGAGGGGGTAGTTGGTGTCAGATCCCCTGGAACTGGAGTTGCAAATGGTTGTGAGCTGCCTGATGTGGGTGCTGGAACTGAGGCAGGGTCTTCTGCAAGAGTGGAAAGCTGGCTTAACTGCTGAGCCATTGCTCTAGCCCAGGAAATTATCTATAAGCGGTTCTAAACTTGTAGGTGCTGTGCTGCCATGAGGCAGAAAAGCACGTGAGCTCAGAAGACTCATATCTGGGTGGGAGAGTCATACCCTCCCGGCAGTGTGCTCCCAGGCTATGGGAAAGGGGGTCTCGGTGCTATTAATGACTTAGTCACGGAAGCTAAAAATGACACCGAATGATTGTGAAAGGCTTATGTGTGGCCTGAGTGTCCAACCTTGAACTAGACCTTTCGTAACTGTCCCCTGCTGCACTCAGCTGCTGCCTTTGCTGTCCTGATAGCCATGGTGGAACCATTAAGAGCTGGAGCAGCCTCTAACCAGCTATTTTAAGTGGAGTTTCTTGTTGTCTTTGGAAAACAATACAGCGCAGCAAACACACTTTGGTGGCCCATGACAACAACACACCGTCAGTCTTTTTCAGGGCAGCTGAGGGCAGTTGTGGCAGCAGCCACCAGCCAAGTCCTCAAAGATGGGGTTGGCACAGGTGCCCCAGCCTCCCTTCTTCTCTATGACAGATGCTCACAGACTTGGGGTTACTTTGGTCAGGGTTTTCATAAATAGGGACGAATTGTGCCTGTCAGGTGGCCAATTCAAATCCCTTAAGCCAGTGTTCACAGAAGGCCACAGCACCACGTGACTTCTCAAGGTGACTCTCTCCTTTAGCTAGCGTTGGGTGTGGTTCTTAGTATTCATAGGGCCAGGCGTCTTTCCTCTTCATTCATTTAAGACTCCATTAAGGATGGGGGAGGGGGCTCAGTAGGTAAAGTTCTAGTTGTGCAAACAAGAGGACCTGAGTTCAAGTCTTGGCATCCGTGCAAAAAGCTGGGTGTGTTGGCATGTGCTTGTAATCACAGCAGTGGGAAGACATAGAAAGGTGGGTGCCCCACCCATGCTCACTGCTCAGAAAGCCTGTGTCATCACTGAGCAGAGATACTGTCTCAAAAACAAACAAACAAAACCCAAGTAGATAGTTCCCCAGGGACAATGTGGAAGGCTGATCTATGGTTCCGTATGTATACACACACACACACACACACACACACCACCCTCACATACATGAACATGAAGCCCCAACACATGAAACATGTCCACACACACACATAGACACACATTTTCATACATGTGAACATATACCCCCACATGTACATATCTTCACACAAATGAACATGCACACACACACACACACACACACACACACACACACACACATCCTCATATGTGACCATGAAACCCCCAACACACACATCTTCACACATATGAACATGCATGCCCACACAATTATATGTCCTCACACACATGAGCATGCACACACAAACACACATTCCTCACATATGTGAACATGCAAACACACATGTCCTCATGTGTGTGAACATAAAACCCCAACATACACACACATGCATACACTGCATATACCACACATGCATACAGCACACATACATACATGTATACACTATACACGCATGCACAGACACACACATGCACACACCACACACACCATTCACCCATTCACATATAGTTAAAAAATAAAAAGAAAGGGAAGGCTGGAATTAGTTTTTATAGAGGGAGGCTTTGGTTCAGTTCCCAGATGTTTGCTGGGGGTTTTCTGCCATAGACCTTGCCTTGGAGGACAACAGGGCTTTCTCTCAATGAGGCCAGAGCACCTTGGGAGACGCAGGCACACGTTAAAGAACTAAAACACAATCTACAGTGTACTTAGTTTGGGTAAATGAATCCTAGTGATATAACATGCTAAGTATGTAGTAAAGACTTGAAGTGGTACCTAGAACAGGGCCAGGGACTCAGTAGGTACTTAGCGAAGTGTTGGTTGAATGACTAAATGAATGGCTTCTGGTATCTTTCTTTCCCATTCATTCATTCATTCATTCATTCATTCATTCTAATCACCTTTTGTCACACACATCCCTTATAAACACAATCCCCACCGTCTCCCCAGCCCTGATTTCTGACTCAGTACAATTGACTTTGAATTTCAACATCACCATCACTGCCTTGATCTTTCTAGAACAGTGCTTTCTTCTGGTAATGCCCCGAGTGAAAACAGTCTAGGAGAGGCAGGCGAGGTCTCCTCCAGACCTCCCTAGACGTGGCCCCACCCCCAGTCTTTGCTCTGGCTGGGTCCCCTGCTCTGCTTCAGCGAGCGCCCCTTCCTGATTCAGTTTCTCCTCCCAGGCAGCATCTCATCGAATCTTCCAGAGGCTCCTAGGGAGGGGCGGCTTTCAGCTTTGCAGACGAAGGAACTGGAGTCAGACATCAAACAGCACACTTGATGCTATGTGGCAAGGAGGAGGGAGAACCAGTATTCAAACCCAGGCACCAGGGAAGGAGGCATCTAACTCTTCACTACCACACTGGATGTGTGTGTGTGTGTGTGTGTGTGTGTGTGTGTGTGTGTGTGTGTGAGAGAGAGAGAGAGAGAGGAGAGAATTGTGCAAGTGTGTACATGTATATGAGTGTGTACATGTGAGTGTGTACGTGTGTGTATGTACATTGCATGAATGTGCACTTGTGCATGTGCACATGCATGTACGAGTGTGTGTAACAGTGTGCATGTGTGCATGTATATGTATGTATGGGCATGTGTGTGCACATGTGTAAGTGTGTGCATGTGTTCACATGTGTTCATGTGTATATCTATGTATGAGTGTGTGTTACAGTGTGCATGTGTGCAAGTGTGTGCATGTATATGTATGTATGGGTGTGTTCACGCGTGTACATGTGTACATGTATGTAGGAGTGTGCATGTGTGTGTGTGCAAGTATGGACATGTGTGTGTCTGTATGTCTGTATGCATTTGTGAGAGCATGTGAGCATGTGTGCATGTGTGGTATATGTGTGTGGGTTCAGGTGCCCACTCACACAGCTAGAGGCTGGAGGAGGACATGCATACCCTGTTCTACCAGCCTTGGCTTTATTCCCTAGGGACAGGGTCTCTCACAGAACCTGAGCCTAGGCTGCCAGCCAGCAAGCCCTGGCCATCCTGTCCAGGCTCCTCCTCCTGGCACAAGTGTGTGACCCCGCCCAGCTTTCTATATGGGTTCTGGGGATTTGAACTCAGGCCCTCATCCCTGTGCAGCATTCTATGTTCAGCCATCTCACTAGGCTACCTTTCTTGTTGGTAGAAAATGTGTCACATGAATGGATAAGATATTTGTCATGAAAGATGAAAAAGGGGCAAATTCACAAAAGTGGAGACACGCCACAAAAATTCTGAAATCATTGCCTGCACAGTAACATGTTATTAGGATTGTAAGTTATAACTGGCCGGAATTCTGAGGCAGTTGCTCACATGATCCTGCAAAGAAGCCCTACTGTCTGCTCATCCAGGGGAGGGGTAACAGGGTGGACTGGTAGAGACTGCTAGGGAGCAGCAGAGCCAGGATCTCACCCAGGTAAGAGTTCACCATTGCATCTATTGTCAGGTGACACAGCAGACAATTCCCTTCCAACCTGTATGTTTGTTTGCAGATGGAACACAAAGGCAACTGGAAATTATCTTTCAACTACAAAAGGCCAAGGAGAAAAGCCAAATATCGGAGAACGTCTCCCTCCCCTGGAAAGCAAGCACACAACCCTGTCTGAACGGATTTCAGTTCCGCCCAATCAGAGCATGCCCGGCTACCTGTGGGAGTTCCAACCACAAGCAGCATAATGATGCTGTAGAGAGAGATCCAGGCAGAGAGGGGAAACAGAACGACAGGCCGGGATGCATTTGTGTGGGCGCCTCTCATGCCAATCCACCAAACCCACGCACAATCAGACTCCAGTCAGACATCCTTTGAGGTGGGAAGGCTGAGTGTAGACAGCAACCCACTCCTGCTCAGGTCCCTGAAATAGACAGGAGCTGCAGGGAAACGCTCATCTGGCCCCCCTCTGACTCTTTAACCATGGGAATCTAGTCCCTTAGCTGCTGGTAAACTCAGGAGTGGCGCAGAGGACAGGACTTAACCTCTGTCCATCACACTTTCAAAAGGCATGAATCAGCTGGTGAAAGTTTAATTATAATGTCCCCACAGCCCTGTAGGTGCCTTTTATTACTGCCTCCTTTTGAGAACATGTGCAGTGCTGGCAGCTAATTTGGGGCAATGGAGTAGCATTCCTGGCATAGCATAAGCGCTATGCTGAGAAAACAAGTCAGATCTAAGGGTAAGAATGTGGAAAAAAGCACTGAAGTGGGGGCTGTGGTTGTTGCTCAGTTGGTAAAGTGCTTGCTTTGTGAGCATCAAGTTCAATTCCCCAGGATCCATGCAAAAAAAGGATGTGTGTGGTGGTCTGGGCTTCCAATCCCAGTGAGGTATTCTGTCTCACAAAACAAGTTAGACAACACCTAAGGAATGACAGCTGAGGGTGTCCTCTAGCCTGTACACGCGCATGTACACACAGGTACTGTGCACATGTACACAGACACAGGGAAGCACAGAGGTCAGAACGACACCAACAGGACAGCTGGAAAGCCAGGCAGCAATGATGTCTCTGTATTCAGTAGGCAGGGAGACAGGGTATTTTGGATAATTTTATTGCCTCAGAGGCTTCCTTCTCCCCTCTCCTTGCCTCTGCTGGTCTCCTGTGGTCTTTGTTTCCTTCTTAGCAATTAGGAAAAACCAGCCACGAAATATGCACTGCAGCTGTGACCCAGGGACTCCAGCCTGAAGGCCAGAGAGGCCGTGGATCGCTGATGGAGCTCACAGAGACTATGAAAGTTAACAACAACAGGGAGGGGGGGGTGTGTCACACTAAAAGAAAGTCAGGCCCTGCTTCTCAGGAAGCCTCTTGCCAAGTATAAAAAGACTTTTTTTTTTCTTTTTTTTTTTAAGATAGGAATGGCTGTCATAGCAGAATAGTTTTGAAGTTGAGGCAATTCTTGAAGAACTACAAATAGCAACCAAATGTTTTCAAATTATGTGCCAACGACATTCAGAAAGCTGCTGAAAATTCCTGTTACTCTAGAATGTGTGGCCTGCTTAGTCTGGGGATTTTGCATGTGAATAATCATATATAAGAGCTCTCTTTCAGCCGGGCGTTGGTGGCACACGCCTTTAATCCCAGCACTCGGGAGGCAGAGGCAGGTGGATCTCTGGAAGTTCAAGGCCAGTCTGATCTGCAGAGCGAGTGCCAGGATAGGCTCCAAAGCTACACAGAGAAACCCTGTCTCAAAAAAAACAAAAACCCCAAAAAACAAAAGAACTCTCCTTCAAAGATGCCCTCACAACAACCTATCAATACCTTTTGGTACTTATCCAAATAGGTAGGGACGTCTCAAAAATAAAAATACTTTGGATGAAGCAGTTGCAGTGGTGAAATGGGATTTCACTCAGTGGAAGCAGGGGAGAAAATAAAATTTGGCTCAACAATTTGTACATAAGCAATTATGGTTAAAGTTAGTATTAAAACACAATGTCTTTAGCTGCCTACATTTTTTATACTTAACTAAAATTTTTATGGATATAACACAGATGTCATACAAAAAGAGAAGACAGGTATACATCTAAAATTGTATATTAGTGTCTGTTAATTGTACAAAATAATGAATTTCATTGTTACATTTTCATACTTGTATCTGAAGTAGAGTAAACATTAGGATCTATTAGATATGGCTTTCCTAGGACTGCAAGATGCAGGCATGCTTCTAAGGGAGAGAAATCATCAGAAACCTTTCCCAGCTGTGAACCCTGTGAGCGACAACCACCACCAGCATAGCATGATATGCCCATGGGTGCAACAGTAGCATGGATGTTGCAGGGGTAGCCAACTGTACTTTGTGATTGGCTTCAAGGCGCACTTTGCAGGAGAAAACACATGCCTGGTGCGGAACAGTCCTTCATACTGTCGCTGTGATTGGTTTAATAAAGAAGCTCACCAGCCAATAGCTGAGCAGGATAAGATTAGGCGACAGAGCCAAACTGAAAATGTTGGGAGGAAGAAGGGCAGAGTCTGGAGTTGAGAGCAGACACGGAGAGAAGCAAGATGGGCATGCCATACTGAGAAGAGGCACCCAGCCATGTGGCAAAGCATAAATAAGACAGTTAGCTAGTAACAAGCCTGAGCTATTGGCTGTTCGTTTCTAACTAATGTTAAGCTTTGGTGTGTTTATTTGGGAGCTGCTGTAGGACAGAAACTTCTGCCTACAGTCTGGTACTTTAAATCTGGCTGAGAAATCTTGGCTAGGAGCTCATAGACTCCATGGGAGAATTTACTGCTACTACCCTGCTAACCGGACACAGTGCCACATTGCCTTTTACATTTGCATCTCCCCACCCAGCACTCAGACCTTATCAGAGAAGTTTCTTGATTGGTTAAACAGAAACTCACAAACTGGGTCCAAAGACACAGATGAAATACCTGTGGAGTGTTCAGCCATCAGTGGGATATCTATATCACACTCCTGCCCGAGGACAAGAAGGATATGGGAAGTGGTATGAACTTAGGAGGGGTGGCTGCAGGGGAGTTACAGAGAGGAGTGGAGAGGTGGATGTGACCAATTTTCATATATGTGTGTATGAAATTCTCAAAGGGTTAATAAAAATATTGTATTTTCCTAAAAGAAAGAAAATACCCAGCACTCGGGAGGCAGAAGCAGGTGGATCCCTGTGAGTTCGAGGCCAGCCTGGTCTCCAGAGCAAGTGCCAGGATAGGCTCCAAAGCTACACAGAGAAACCCTGTCTCGAAAAACCAAAAAAAAAAAAAAAAAAAAAAAAAAACAAGAAAAAAAGGAAATAATTGGTCAGATGTGGTGGTGCATGACTACAACCCAAGTATTTGGAAGATGGAGACAAGAATATCAGGAATTCAAGACCATCCTTGGCTACATAGGGAGTTCAAGGCCAGTTTATGTGAGACCCTGTCTCAAATACATATGTATTTCTCAGTTTGGTAGAGCTATGACCACATGATGGCGAAGGACACTCCCAACTGCATGGCTGGAGGCAAGTGGAAGCCGTTTTAGAAGAATCTGCCTCTGTTTCCTTAAACAGTTGAGAGTATTTGATGATGCAAAAAGAGAAAAAAATTCAGAGTCAGAAGAGTGGCACCTGCCCTCCTCATCTGTCAGTAGAGGGCTTGAGTGACCTTGAGGATGACCTTGAGCCTGACTTTGAACCTCAATTTCCCACCTAGCAAAACAGGTAGTAGTTCACCTCCAGGGTCTCACCAGTGCATCATGGGAACACAGCCCATCCCATCACAGTCCTGTTCCAACTGTCATCAGAAGAATTCCTCTAAGGCTTTTACTAACTAATTTTCAAATTAAGCCCTGCTAGAAGATGGGGTGACCAGTCCCACCCAAGGTGGCTCTTTCAATGGTGTCCAACTGTTTCTCTTGATTAGAGAGTTTTAAGAGCAGTGAGGAACCTGAAACCACAGCACAGACCTAAATCATGCCTTAACTCTCCACTGGGTTCCTCATCAGGTTGCTGCCCCCAGTGGCATGCCACAGAAACACACCTCTCTAGTACCCTGTCATGTGTACACACTGCATTTTTTTCTTTCCTCCCAATGGTCAGAATCCAGTCCCTATGCAGATGGTCAAAACATTCTTATTTGTAGTAAGTGAAAGATTTCCATAGCAACAGCAAGATTCAGGCTCACTGCTATAAACACTGTGTAGGATCCGTCCTCTTGTACAAGGACTCAGAGAGCTAGGACGGGGTATTTATTCCAGGTTTCCTGAGGGCTGTCAAAAACCCATAGGGCACATGATGGGCTCATTTCCTGGTGCTCCGAAACAGCTGAAACAACTTCCTGGTTCAGTCCCCAGGGCTCAGAATATATTGACTTATAATAGTAACTGATCTGTCCAACGTCATTACCAGTGTGTTCATAAAGAGAAAGAGTTTATTATGGGGTGTTCTCTCTGGACTTCCATAGGTCAGATGAAATCTCATCACAAAGAATTTCAAGTCCCCCGATAGATGTACACTGTCTCCCCTCAATTAACTTCGGTGTCTCCTTCTACACAGGCCTTCTCTGGTTGCCCCGCATAAGGAAAACCTTATTTTATGCTTGGTTTTCTTCAATTACTGGGCGTTTTCTGTGGGAAGTTGTCTATGTGCCTAACTTCCTGAGGGTGAGAGAACTCACTTTGCTCAGGGTTCAATCTTCAGTTACAAGGATGATACACATTTTGGGTAGTCAGTAAATACCAAGTAAATGTAGGGTTTCATAGCTATTCTCCCTTGCTGGCTGTCAAAATGGAAACTATGATGTCTAATTCCAAGTTTGATATTTTTGATGCAATGATGGTGCTTCTCTCTGCCTGGGTTTTAGTAAACATGGCATAATGTTTTTCCATAGAGGGGAAAATGCCCTAGATAGGACTACGTTTGGTGTTGGAGAACAGGATGTTTCAAAGGAAGGCATCTCCCCGAGCTACCTCTGAACCACAAAGACATCTCCATTAGTGGTCATCAGGATACTTACTGCTTGAGCAGGTGGCTTCTTTAGGGCTGGGGGACATTGGCCGTGCACAAAGCTGACAAAGGCAGTCTCTCCCATTGAACGTGACTCGATCTCCAGGTGGAAACGGGCGTCTGGAGACAGAAAGACATTTGCCCTCAAAGTCATTCCAGCAATTTCATTCCCTTTCCTTACTCCTTTGCCTGCTACCCCTCTGGTGCAAATTGATTTCTTGGAGGCACACCAGCCTGGATGTTTGAAATGTAGCCATGCCCCAGTCCGCCAACTGGTCACAGGCCAAACAAATACACGTGCTTCATTGTGAGAGGAAAAGAGAATACACCAGTTCTGCAGGCTCCCTGGTTGGAAAGTAGCATGATTTACTTCCAATCGACAGTGGAGGGGTGTTGGCCCTTATGGAAGCAGTGACTTCCATAAGGAAATTCTTCATAAAAACAAGCTTTTTAAATGTCATGGGTTCCCACTGAAACTGAGGACACATCCCTGAGAGAACTACTTACAGGAGAAGTGGCAGCGTTTTTGCTACCCTGTGGGTTTGGTAACTATATTGAGTTAGTCACTTTGTTCTCTTTGGACATCTGAATTTGCAAAGCACTGGGGACCCCAGTCTTTCATAAGCTACAATAATAGGACAGGTCACTATAAACATTTGTTTGGGAATCAGTAGCCTGAAGAGATTGCTCAGTGGTTAAGAGCACTTGTTCTTTTCAGAAGACCCAGGTACCTAGTATTCACACAGTCACTCATAGCCACCTATCACTCATTCAGGGATCCAGTGACATTTTCTGACCTCCACAGGCACCAGGCATGCACATGATACCCTTACATGCAGGCAAAGCAACATACACATAATATAAAGTGAATTCAAGAATCACTAGCAGTCTCCATTCCTGATAGACATTCATCAGTGACAGCACATGGCACACGGTGCACCTTCTTCAGGAATGCTAGGTCTCCCTGCTTACTCAAAACAAACTAATTTACCAATTGTTCTTCATCAATGCAAGTTTTCTAATGTAGGACTTTGTCAGTTAGGAAATGTGGAACTCACCAGACCAGACAACATGAATGAGACAGAAGCCGTCAGTCTGGAGCAAGTCCAGGTTTCGTGACTTTCACAGCCCCTTAACTCATCTCTCCAAGGCCTAACGCTGGTAATTAACCATGGTAAACACTCACTGGTACATCTGGACTTAATACCACCAATATGATTGGTACCAGTCCTCCAGGGTGTGTCCAGCTGTACAGTCTCACACCTCTGAATGTTAAAAGTCCTCCGGACAGCAGGGGCTCTCTTCTCTGAAGTGGTGCATTTCTTTTACTGAACAGGCCACAGGCAGGGACAGGCTTCGTTGACCCGCCTTAGAACTGTGTTAATAAATAAAACTACACCGTGGTGCTACAAGTGGGCACACATTTACTAAGCTTGAACAAGCCTTTAGTCCATTCTGTGCAGAGAGTATTAGTGGGCCAAGGGCCCCGTAAACGCAATACAACAAGCATGGGTTCTTTGGCCTCCACTTAGGGACAGGACCAGGTGAGGCAACAAGATCCTTGGGGCTCATTGTCCACTGCTGAGGCAGCTCTTGTGAGACCCTGAGAACAAGTGATCCTTTCTGTGCAGTGCCCCTGGAGACTGGCTGACCCTGACTGAGTCTAGACCCCTTTTCCAGCCAAGAAAAGGTCTAGAGACCTTTTCCAGGTCTCTACGGTGCCAGCCAGATCCCATGTGCCCAGCCAGAGAGTCAAAGACATCTTTCTTCTATAATATGTGGCTCCCAAAACACAATAGTGCGTTCCCTCCCGTGTCTGCTTCCTTATCTTAGAATGATCATTTTCGTTAATCTGTGTTATGCAGATACCAAAGTTTTCCCTAAAACACCCATCAATGGTGTCT
This sequence comes from Cricetulus griseus, assembly GCF_003668045.3. Taxonomy (NCBI): domain Eukaryota; kingdom Metazoa; phylum Chordata; class Mammalia; order Rodentia; family Cricetidae; genus Cricetulus; species Cricetulus griseus. The sequence continues at coordinate 4,292,664 of NC_048596.1, read as the reverse complement.
CTTTAGGTTTTGCAGACCATTTGGTCTCTGTCGGGATTCCTCAACCCTGCCACAGTACCTAGCAGAAGTCCTAGCCCCTGTGCAAACAAATAGCCAATAAAACTTTCTTTAAAAGAAAGACCTACAGCCAGGCACAGTGGCACATGCTTTCAATGCCAGCCCTTGAGAGGCAGAAGCAGGCAGTTCTTGCTGAGTTTGAGGTCAGCCTGGTTTACACAGTGAGTTCCATCCAGGAGAGCCAGGGCTATATAAGGATACCCTGTCTCAAAAACAAAACAAAACAAAACAAAGACTAATGATTTGACCCATGAGCCATTGCCAACCTACAGCCTACAGTGAAGATACCATTTCATCTTCAGGAAGGAGCGGTTCTGCTACACTGAATGCCTGGGTTCAAACAACCCTCCCCGCTCCACCTTCTGAGTGCTGGGCCTATGGGTACATACTTCAACACCCAGCTATAAGAGGCCATCTGAGGCACACTGATGTAATCACATGCATTCCCAATGAGCTTTTTCCTTCCAAGGTAAACTGTCCCTGTCCCTTCTCCACTGTCTGGGGGTCCAGGTCTCTTTAGGCATGAGGTATAGCCATTTAACGACTGCCACAGAGGATAAGAATAAAGTTTTCCAACTATACTGCGCTTTAGCCAAGAATGAACAGACAGCAAGAGGAGACATGTTGGGAGGGGACTATTTTAAGTCCTTGTACCACTCGGGGACCAGAGGAAGCTGTCAGAAGCTTCCCCAGTGGAAGCCAGCATTTTTCTGTTGGGGAGCCAGAGGCTTGGGAAAGATGGCCACTTACTTGCAGATGGTACAGGCAAAGCAGTTGGGATGGTAGGTCTTGCCCAGGGCAGTGACCACCTCTCCCTCCACGAACTCCCCGCAGCCCTGGCAGCGGGTCCCGTACATCCTCTGGTAGTCCAGGGTGCACAGGTAGTCCCCGCTCTTTATGAAGAAGCCTCCTTGGGCGAGGTCGCAGCCGCACACTGTAGAAAGACAAGTTTACAACTGGTCATCGCCTGCCAAACTTCTGGGCAGCATTTGCCTTCTGTCAGATGCTGGTGGCTCCCTGTGTTCTCAGCGGTTAGGGGGCAGGGGAGGGGACTGGCACAAAGAACTATTTATTATCAGGCCCTGCTGTCCCCCTCCCCTAGGAGCTGTGCAAAATCCACTGGCTGAGTCTCCATGGCCGGTGGTATGTCTAAGATTCAGTGGCAATCAGTCAGTCTTTGATGGAAAGATACGCTGCCTTTGGGCTGCCTCAGATGCCAACCAAGGTGGCCCTGGCAGTGCTATCAGGAAAGGTGCCCACAGCTTGTCCACACGGATACCTGATTTGGGCCAAGATTGTTGAGTAATAAATTCCTGCTATAGCAACAGCTAAAGTTTCCAGTGAATGTTTTCTCACACTTTGGAAATACTTCCCAAAGCTACTAAGCAGCCAGGGCTTGAGCTGGCTCTTTGTACGGCAAATAGGACACACCGCTCATGTGTATGTCACACAGGGGGGATGGAAATGGGCAGATGGGGGGGGGTGAGGAAAGAGGGCAAGTCCAACAGAAAAGGTCATTCGTGATCTCAGGACACCCCAAAGAGGACACTTTGTTGGGTCTGAGTTTGGCCTCTCTCTCTAGGCTGCACAGCTGTGGATGACAGATGTGGTGTAGAAAGAGTGGATGCCGGGGACCCTGGGACTAGTCCACAAGTCCAGACAAAACCCAAGCAGGTCATGACTTGTCCACAAACTAAGTCTAGAACAGCTCCCTGATGACGGTAATCTCCTGCCAGACGCCGGGAAAGCCACAGCTAAAGCTGGGCCCCTCCAACCTCGGCCTCTGTAGTCAAGGTTAGGTGACTACCACAGAAGGCAGGAAAACACCTAGAATCCTTTCTGATCGTCTTAGAGATAGCTAGAACAGACCCTCAGGCAGGAGGAAGTAAGCTTGGTCACCAAGTTGCTCTCCTAGGGATCTGGGAGGACTCAGGGCTACTCTGATTAATTCCTGTGATTCATAATATAGTGGGTTAACATAACCAAAGGTGACGGTACAAAAAGAAACTGGAAACAATGAAACTCTTCTGAGCATGAGGTAGAGGCAGGAGGGTCCACGAGTTCAAGGCCAGTCTGGTCTACAGAGTGAGTTCTGGGACAGCCAGGGCTACACAGAGAGACCCTGTCTCAACGTCCATCACCTCCCTCCCCCACCCAACCCCACACACATTTATGAACATGTAAGGTCTAAAATCAGTTAAAAATCAAATGAGCAGAGACTCTAAGGTGGCCTTCGCCCTTGGTACAGTGTGAGACTTCCCTGTAGCCTTGACTTTGAACAAACATATACACTTTGTCCTGTGCATGCCATCGTCCACACAGGACAAATGCACATATTGTTTAGGATATAATAAAGCTTGCCCAGGGATCAGAATGTAAAGCCAGCCACACTAGTTAGCCATAGAAGCTGGTCAGTGGTGGTACATCCTTTAATGCCAGGACTCAGGAGACTGGGCCAGATGGATCTCTCTGAGTTCAAGGCCACACTGGGCTACCAGAGTGAATCAGTCTAAAAGAGAAATAGAGCTCAAGCCTTCAATCCTGGCACCAGAGATTTAGTTTCCAACCACAGGGAAGACAGGATCTCTGTTTCCGCCTTGGTAGAGGTGGGAGCTACTTTGCTACAACTGCTTTGCTTTTCTGATCTCAGCTTGAGCCTCAATATCTGTCTGTCTCTGGCTTTCATTATTCGTGCAGCAGCATACTGCAAAACACATCTCCTCTCAGGTTCACAGCTACTGCGAGTTAGGGACTGTACTGTTTTGTTTTCTGCACGTGCAATGCTTTCTGCTTACAGAAACATAATGGTTTAATAATGGGAACAAAGGCATTTCCTTCTGTCACTTTTCAGCATGTACCAAGTAAGTGTATCTTTGGATCGAACTGTCTTAGGGTGTCTAATTTTTTTAAGTTCCTGATTCAGTTGCTGACTAGATTTTCACAAAGAACAACCATTAAATGGATTTTGGCTTGACATGAGGACAGAATTTCCAATAACTTCTGAAATGACTTTAAACACACTCTGCCATTTTGTACTATGTATTTATGCAATGTGGCTTTCTCAGCGCTGATGATTATAAAATCAAAATATTGATGAACTCCAAGAAGCACTGAAGATGCTTTTTGTCTTTCCGCTCAGATTCGGCCGATGCTTAATTCTTTATGTAAAAAACAAACAAGCATACTATCCTATTAGTATACAAATTCACTTTAGACTTCAGTAAATGGTGAAAATACATGTATAACAATTGTTTTAAGATATATTTCTTTATGATTTATTACCAGTAAATATCTGGTAATAAATATACTTATTTTAAATCCTTGTCTACTTAGAGTGGTATAAAAATATTTCATAGGTGTCAAGGGTTTAGAGTAGAGAAAGGTTAAGAACCTGGGTCTAATGAAGCAGTGTTAGCCCAGTGAGGTCATGACCTTAGTAACCCCCTACCCCCATCAGTAGAACTCTGGGGAGTCAGGGTAACACAGAAACCACAAGCTTTCCATGAGGACTCACTGGTCCATGTTTAGACCAAAGTTCCATAGCTCTTGCTTCCTTCTTGAAAATTGTAACTATAAGTAACCTAAGCTTGGGACCGTCTGCTGGAAACCAACCACCCTATAAATAAAGCTGTGATCATCTTCTCAGAAGGGCTCTCTCCTCCTGTAACTGTCAGCATCCTTTCCTGCATCTGAGGTTCTCATACCAGGTGCTCAAGGACTAGCGGAGTTCTGACCACAGATTCTCACAGCGGAGACAATCCTTGGGGGTGGGGTTGGTATGAGTCATCACAGAACACTCAGAAGTCCTCCTTAGTCATCTTATAGGTATGCACCTTCAAGATGACAGGGTCTTTATCTGTCCTCCTTTGGATTCTTTCTTCGGGAAGCTGCAAGCATAGTTTAATATGATACGGAGAATAATTCAGGAAAATTAAGTTGAATCCTGCCTCATACTTGGCAAGTTCCCACCAATTTCACTCCTGGGAGTCCTCGGCAAATCGGATGACTCATTTGTTCCTTTAAAGTTACTTCTCATAGCTGTGACAAGTGGCAGATGATGTACTGAGTCTCTTCATCCCCTTTGCTCTCACCCAGTCACCTGGGCTGGGAATAAAAATCGCAGCTGCTTAATGAACAGACCAAGGTGACCTTCACGCTAACACAGACCACACAGCGTGTTTTGGAGCTAAACCGAGACCCCTAAAAGTCCATTCTGCTTACTGCTCCCTTGGGTGCCTCTGTGTAGGCTTCTATGTCTGTCTTACAGGGTTTTGTGAAATTGACACAGGCTCTCTTTAATTAAACTGTAACTCCGAGAACCTAACACAGCTTTACAAAATGACTTTGACACACAGTTGAGAGATGACAACCTGTGTGCCCTGTTGTGATTCCCTTTAGCTTTTCTTTAAAATTCAAAGCCAAGCCAGCTTACCCAACAACTATAGCATTATTTATGGTTTAGATAATAAGACAAACTGTTTTAAGGGGCAAGAGTCTCTGGCACACAGGCCAGGTAGTGACAGGGAAAGTCCATGCAGCAGAACTTAACATGGCATCACCTAAGACTAGAATGGTGGTGACATAATTGGAGCCCCTTTTTAAAAAAAAAATCTCCTCCTCCTCCCTCTGTTGTCTCCTCCCCGAGGGCCCTCAGCACAGGGAACTCCCAGACACCAACTCCTTTCCCACATAACACAAGGCCTCCCTGGGAACAGACCCCACCTGCTTCAACTTTAATCCTTGAGCAAGGGTTCTCAATCAGTGACCTCTGTCTACAGCAGTGGTTCTCAACCTCCCCAATGCTGTGACCCTTTAATACAGTTTCTCCTGTTGTGGTAACCCCCCAGCCATAACATTTTTTCCACTGCTACTCCATAGCTGTAATTTGACTATAGTTATGAATTGTACCGTAAATACCTGATATTCAGGATAACTGACATGTACCCTCCACCCCCCGTGACAGGGCCATTTGCAAAGGGGTCTTGACCCACAGGCTGAGAACCGCTGGTCCAGAGTAGTGTCCTGCAAGCTTGAGCCCACGGTTATAACTGAGCAGGGGACAGACAGCATGCCCACCTAAAATGTAGCTCTCCCAGCAGCCCCATTCTCTGGGCTCCTCTGGGGCACTTCCACCCCTACAAAGGCTCCTGAGAGAGACTCTTGTTTCCCATCTCAGTAATGTCTTCAGCATCCATTCTCTCTCAGCATTTTCAAGCAGCCAGGCTAGTTCCCCAGCGAACATCTTCAGGATCCGATCCTCCCCCCAACTTTTTGCTTTAGCATTGCCCTACTACATGGAAGCAATTTTATTAAAACGGTGCTTGTGTTGCCAGGAAAAGAGTTCACTGAAGAACTCGGGGCAGCCTGAGTTCCCATCAGTGGAGTAAACAGATGAATAAATCCTGGTTTGGTGAGTCAGCGCGGCCGGCACCACAGTGGGCTAGACCAATCATTCTGGCGATTTATCACCAAGTGAGAAGAATAAAGGTCACCGAGTAAAGGACTTTAGGAACTCTGTGTTTAGAGACATCTACACATGCTTTTATAAATAACAAGAGAGAGTTCACAAAACAGGACTATTAAGTTGGCTCTCAGGAAGGTAAAGAAGAATTAACTTTTATACACCTGTCAATCAGTTCATTTAAAAAATTTCCTTTTAGTTGTGATGACAGACATAGAACGTCTGATTCACCATCTTAGTCATTTTTAAGTGTACAGTTCAGTGGCATGTGTGCAGCCACACGGTTGTGATAGTGAGACAACATCCGCCCAGAGGATTGGGGGAAAGGAGCTCCTTTTGAAAAGCTGGAACTTGGTGCCCACGAAGCAAGATCTCATTTTCCGGGTCCCTCTAGTTTCCTGGACACCCCCATTCTGCTTCCTTCTCAGTGAACCTAATTTCTTAAAGCACGCCTGTGTCAGTGGAGGCTCACATTTCATATAATAACATATTAAGAACTTAGAGGAAGGGCTGGGGAGACAGCTCAGCCATTGAGAACACTGTCTGCTCTGCTAGAGGATCCAAGTTCAATTCCCAGCACTCACACGGTGCCGCACGACCATCTACAACTACAGTTCTGGGGGATCGGATGCTCTCTTCTGGCCTCTGTGGGCACCAGGCACACATCTGGTACCCAAACATACATGCGGGCAAAGCACCACACCCATAAAGTAAAACTAAAATAATGTTTACATAATTAGAAAAGCTGGGGTCAGGGCTGAAGAGATGGCTCGTTGGCTAAGAGCACTGACTGCTCTTTCAGAGGCTGCAGGTTTGGTTCCCAGCCGGACTCGAGGGCTGACGTCACCTGTAACTCCAGTGCCTGGTGATTCGATACCACCTGCTGCTCTCCATGGGTGCTCACGCATGCGGCGCACATGCGTACACAGAGATGCTACACACATGCGGCGCACATACTTACACATAGGCAAACACTCATCCACATCACAAAGAAAAGAGAAAAAGTGACATTCCTTCAGTGCTAACGTGGGACATTAACTAGCAGCTCACGGGCCGTGTTACTGTCCAGGAATGGGACGCGTGTTTGACAAGCACTTCGCTGTTGTGGACTCTGAGGCCTTCTCTGACCAGGGCGAGTCGGGTGGGGCACGCAGTCTTACCGCTCTGTGGGGGCCTGGGTCGGCCCTGCCCTGCCCCACAGGCATCCCTGGCAGTCTGTTTGGAAGGCCCACGCTCCTGTGCCTTTAGCTCTCCTTGCAAGCGGCTTCACCAAGCTGTGGAGTCCCTCGCTGACGAATGGCACATGCACGTCCTTGACACACTCACCCTGTGACACACTCACCCTTTGACACGTCCTTGACATGCTCACCCTGTGACATGTCCTTGACACGCTCACCCTGTGAGCAGGACAGTCACAGATGTGGCACTCTGACTCAGCCTTTGCTCTTTCTGCCCAAAGTTTATGAAAGTGAATATTAAATGAATTTTAGAAGAATTTTAGCACATTTTAGTACATTATTATTTTTTTTAAAAAGTGTATGTGTGTGTGTGTGTGTGTGTGTGTGTGTGTGTACATCAAGTGTGTGTGCATGCCAAGTGTGTGGGTTCTTACAGAGGCCAGAGAGAGTCTGGTCCCTTGATCTGCAGTTACAGGCAGCTGGGAGCCTCCTGCCGTGGAAGCTGGGGACTGAACATGAGTCCCCGGAAAGGCACCAAGGGCTCTAACCATTGGGATGTCTCTCCAGCCCCATCACCACTGTTTTATTATTTGGTGTGCATGGTATGCACACACCACAACATGTGTGCAGGTCAGCAATTTGGGAGAATTGGCTCTCTCCCTCCACCAGATCCTGAGGCGCAAACTGCAGGCGCCTTTTAGCCCCGAGGCATCTCACTGGCCATTGAATATTTTGTATTTAAAGGAGCTCTGGTACTTTTAAAGGAAATAACAAAGTATATAATAACAAAGTTCTATATCTTCATGATCACTAGAATCTCAGTTGGTTAAATTCAAATGGAAATAAGTATATTTCCCTAACTTTAACACAATTGCAAGGAAAATCAGATTAAAACCCCAGGCTGCCAGCACAGAGGCTCAACTCACTGCCTTCTTCTCCAGGATCAGTTATTAAAGCACTCCTCACTCTCAGTCCCACCAAATTCTGCCCTATTTCAGCATCTCCAACAGCCCCGTGTTGATGTTATCCTCTTGAATTCACACTCTACAAACCTCTGAGTAAATTTACTGGTTAGGTGGGGATGTGTACATCCAAGAATTTTTACAAAAAAGTTGTGAAATTATAACAGGCACATTAAAAAAAAAAAAAAAAAACCTTAAACCTTAAAATAGCAAATGAACAAGAGCTGCCTGGGCTGTAAAAAAATTACCATGGAACACGATGGGAACAAAGTACCCTGGGGGGTGTCGGACTGAACTGTGCTTTAGTGGCCTGGGCAGGGCTGCAGGAGCATCCCAGCCTCCCCAGGGCAGCTCCATTGGATGGATGGAATCCATCCTTGATGGTTCACCAGCCAGCCAGCCAGTGCTTCATACTGCCAAAAGGGTCAGACTTAAACCTGCCTGAAGGTGGGTTCAGGGGCGTCAGGCTGAAGACAATGCCTCCATCTGCAGCTGGGGGCTTGCAAGTGAGCCTGGCCAGTTCACAGCAGTAAGAGCAGACCTGGGAAACAGGATCCTTAGGAGTTTTAATGGGGGACCAGCAGCCTTCGGTGGGTCATCTCTTTACTTTCTAGGGAAGATGCTGGCTGTCCAGTCAGCCTGTCGCAGGACACAAAGAGCTGGGACTGTAGCTCAGTGGCAGAACACTTGCCTAGTGTATGTGAGACCTTAGGTTAATGTCTAATACCCCCACCTCCAAAAGACCCCTCAGAACTCGAGGGTCCTTTAGAGCTTCCCCCTGCCCCCCGGAGCAGGGACTTACAGCCTGGGTTGTTGTCTCCTTGTGAGCACGCAGGGTATGTGCTCTGGAATGTGTTGAAGTCACAGCCTGCTCTACCCTTCCCGGTACCGTGTATCACGTAGCCCATGTGCTGGAGACTCATATGTGGCAGCGCCAGGGAACAGGCCACCCCGCACATCACTCTTGGATTATCGCTGTGAATACCCAGGGTTTCTTGTCGTCTTCCTCCACCTACTTCAATCACATTTTTATTTACTTTTATTGTTTGCTTTTAGGGGACAGAGACTCCCCTATGCAGTCCATAACGGCCTTGAATTCTCTAGGTAGCCCAGGTTGTCCTAGAACTCACACCCATACCTCCGCCTCAGCATGCACAGCCACACCCAGATTTCCCTCCTCCTTGTCTCGTTGTGAGTGTGTGGTACACATGTACACAAGTGTGTGCACACAAGCACACACTTCTGGGACCAGAGGAGGATGCCTGGGGTCCATCCTATTCCTCTGAGACAGAGTCTCAGACTGAACAGAGCTAGGCTGACAGCCAGCAAGCCTGATGGCGCTCCTGTGTCTACTCTCGTCACAGGCATGCATGGTCATGTGGGCTGAGGGTTTAAACGCAGGGCCTAAGTCTTGCACAGGAAAACTCTCCCTGTGTTTACTCTCGAGGTGCTGGGGTCACAGGCATGCATGGTCATGTGGGCTGAGGGTTTAAACGCAGGGCCTAAGTCTTGCACAGGAAAACTCTCGGCTGTAGAAACATCTTCCCAGCCCCTCCAGGGCATCTTTACATTTTTCCCTCATGGTTTTTCTTTATCAGGACAATAAAAGCAGCTTCTAACAGTCCTCCCCCACCCACTGCTGGATGCAGAGCAGTGCGCTGGAAGTGGCCACAAAAGGTAGCTCAGAAGGGCCATCCTTGTAGCTCAGAGCTCAGAATAGTTACACAACACTCTCCAACAAATGATGTGCGGGGGCAGCTTCTGCCAGAAATAACTTTCGCAAGTGACTGGACTCAAATGCTAAGCCTCAAAACCGGATTGTAACCACTTTCCACTGACTTGTAAATGCACTTTAAAATCAATGGTCATTTACAAGGTGACAAGGTACTTACAAGGTCAGCCATAGTAGAATGGGCTCTGAGGGGAAGAGCAAAGTGAGCTTCGGAGGTTTCTCTTGTTAACTCAGAGTTTGGATATATATGACCACAAGAGTCTTGGTTAGAAGGGGTACTTTCAGAACCTCTTTTATTAATAAATCTAATCGTTGATGATGCAGTATTTTAGAATTTGTTGTAAAATTTCATATGAAAACAAAATTGCTGACGAGCAGCTCTAGAAACAAAGATGCCACCCAAAATTCAAAAACTGTAGCAGAAATTTCCTTAACACAAAGCTCTAGGACTGAAAATAAGCACAAGAAACAACACATGGATGAGTGGGACTATAGTGCAACTGCCGGGTGCTTGCCACACAAACACGAGGCCCTTGTTTTGATACTGAACACTAAAGAAGAGAGGGAGAGGGGATGAGAGAGGGAGAGAGGGATGGGGAGAGAGGGAGTGGGAGTAGGGAGGAGGGAGGGGGAGGAGGAGGGAGGAGAGCGGAGGAGAGGGAGGAGATGGGAGAGGAGGGAGGGAGGGAGGGAGGAAGAATGGGAGGGAGGAAGAGTGGGAGGGAGGAAGAGTGGGAGGGAGGGAGGGAGACAGGCTCTCCGTGTTTAAAATGACCAACCTTGATGATGCCCAAGATTTAAATCTCACAGCAGGCCACACCTTTGAATATTGGACCAGCAGGCAAATGTCATTAAGGTCTCCAGTCCCTTCCCTTTTTCTGGCCCCACACTGAGCTGCTGCCGCTCTGCCTCCTCTGAAATCTGGTGCAGCAATGAGAAGGCTGCAGAGAAAGCTCCATCTGTGTCTGAAAATTGACCCTACAGAAAATGGAAGGCCACAGACGCATGCCATTTGCACCAGCAAGGAGAACCGGTTCCCACAGAGTCTATTGGACCCCCTAATGAGCTCCTCTGATTTATACACTAAGAGTGACACTCACTTTGCTCTTCCATCTGTTTCTCCGGCCCTTCCTCTGCACTAGCCCATTCTCCCTGCAGTCCACCCTCCCCTGTGGATGCTGCCAGCCCCTTCCAGCCTCAAGTGTGGTGGCTCATGCCTGCAACCCTGGAGCTCAGGAGGGTGAGGGAGGGAAGGGGCGAGAGGACAGGCTAGGTGGGCTACATAATGAATTCCAGATCAGTCTGGGCTACAGAGTAAGACCCTGCCCACCCTGCTAAAAAATACAAACGCTCATCAGTTTAACTTTCCAGATCTTCATTTCATAGATTAAATGTAAATATAGCTACCTCTTAGATAACTAGGTAATAGAAATTTACTTTAAATAAAACTAACTAAACAAAAAAACTAAACGCAGAAATGCTTAGCCTGCATAATCGAGCCTCCTCCCACCTTCTCATGTTTATAGGATCTCTCCATGGAAAGCCTTGTGTGCCGTAAGTGTACATTTCCACATGGAACGATGCTGATCTTAGAAACAGTTTACAAATCTTAAGACAGCAAAAAGTGCTGCTGGAGATGGGGCATTCTCCTTAATCCCTTTCCACAGAACCCAATCTTTTCAAAAGACTAACTCCTAAATAGATATTCTAACCCACTAGCTTACAGTTAATACTTTCTAATAGTTTTAGATAGACACTTCAAACAGTGTGTGTGTGTGTGTGTGTTTATGTGTGTGTGTGTGTGTGTGTGTGTGTGTGTGTTTATGTGCATGTGTGTGAGCATAGTGTTGTGTGTGTTCCTGCATACAGGCCTAGGTCAGAGGAAGACACCGAATGTTCTGTTCTGTCACTCTCCATCGTATTCTTGTGAGGCAGGATCTCTCACTGCATCTGAAGCTGGGCTGGCAGCCAGCAAGCCCCAGGGACCCTCTGTCTCTCACTTACACAGCATGGAGCTACTGTCTTAGAGTTTCTACTGTGATGAGCATGATGATCAAAATCAATCTGGGGCGGGGGATTAATTCCAGCTTATAACTCTCAACACACTCCATCACCAAGGGAAGTCAGGGTGGGGTGGGATCAGAGGGCACGGAGGGAGGGCACTCCTTATGGGCTTGCTCTCCTTGCTCAGCCTGCTTTCTTATACACCCCAGGACCACTTGCTTTCTTATACACCCCAGGACCACTTGCTTTCTTATACACCCCAGGACCACTTGCGGGAGGCGGGGAGGTAGCCCCACCACAGTGGCCGGGCCTTTCACCAATCATTAGTCAGGACAATACTCCACAGACTTGCCTATAAGGACAAGACTATGGAGTATTTCTCAGTTAAGAGTCCTTCTTCTCAAATGACCCCAGCTTGTGTCAAGTTGATGAAATATTAGTCAGCACAGCTACAAACGCACGTGGCCACATCTAGCCCTTTCTGTGGGTGCTGGGTCTGAACTCAGCCCCCACATTTATGCAGCAAGCACTCTTACTCTCACTGAGCCACCTCTGCAACCCCTTGGAAGGAATTTTTGATGTGACAGACTCTGCTCTTTCACACCCTCTAACCCATAGCCAAGTGACAATTGTCTGCTGGAATGCAGTTCTATGGGAGGGTGTCTGCCAGCACTACCCCTGAAGATGTGCTCATGTGATACGATATCTCCCACAGACAATCAGTGCTCAAAATCTCAGATGACAAAACTAAAAATGTAATAGAAAACCAGCTCTGAAAAGAAATACAGCTATTAAAATTAATGTTAAGGTGGCATCTTTCACTTTTAAATTTTTATTACATTTATGTAGTTTGTGTGTGTGTGTGTGTACGTGCATGCGTGCGAGAGAGAGAGAGAGAGAGAGAGAGAGAGAGAGAGAGAGAGAGAGAGAGAGCACATGTGTGGAGGTCAGAGTCCATCTTTTTTTTTTTTAGCCATGAGTATTTTTAATGGCAATTTTGAGGTATAGCTTTACAGGGCATTCAACTTTGTCTCTGAGAACCTTATGTTTATGTTATTGTGGCTGTTGTTTTTAAAATATCACCTGCAGCTATTTGTAGCTGGCATAGAGATACAATTTTTTTTTAGAAATTAGCTGATTTTAATAAATGTATTCTTTTTTATATGTATAAATATATATATATATGTATATAAGAAGACCAATAATAGCAATATGTTATGCATAAATAGCATCAACAGCTTTTGCAGGTTCTGCAGTCATTTGAACAAAATTGTAGAGACATCCAGCACACTCCATTTAAAAAAAAAGTAAAAATTAAAATTCCAGAAAACATCACAGTTCTGTTACTCTGAGTTCATCTTTTAGAAGTTGGTTCTCTCCTTCCACCATGTGGGTTCTGAGACTCTAACTCAGGTTCTCATGCTTTGTGGCAAGCTCCCTTACCCACTGAGCCATCTCACAGGCCCTAAAAACCCATCTTTTAAAGGGTAAGAAGAACGCCATGGCTTCCTTCATTCCTATTAGAAACTTCGCGCCAAAACCAATGTCATTATCAACAGTAGCCCCACCCCTGTCTCCAGGCCTCCTGCCCACACTGAACACGCATCCTCTCCCTGGTCCTGCAGGGCTATTAGGTTTGCTGGGACATGCACACTTAATGGACACCTCTTGTCCCCCTCCTTAGCAACATCCCCAGACCACCAAGCGCTGCAGGTGCCTCTCACTGGCCTGCACCTGGCCTGCTTCCCACCCTGGATACACTCGTGACTGTCTTGATTCCTGTCAGGTCCCCAGTTCTCCCAGGCTTACAGTAACCATATGCCACTGTTGCGGTTGGATGTGAATGTATCTGAACTCTTGCTTGCCAGCTACTGCTGGTGTTGGGTAGGGCTGTGGGGCTTTCAGGAGGTCCAGCCTTGCGGGAGGAAGAGAGTTTCTAGGGAATGACCTTGAGGTTGTATAGTGTGGGCCCACTTCTTGTCTGGTTTCCATGGATACTGCAAGTAGCTGCCTCATGTTCCTGTCACCTTCCCCTTGCTGTGAAGGCCTATAGCCCTTCCTGTCAGGTACTTGGTGATGACAACAAGAAGAGTAACTACCATAGTGCCCTTAACCCTCTGTAGCCCAGAACCGTGGCTTGATAGGTGAGAGACACTCTGTGTTTCACATGGCCAGGGTGTGAAGGTCTCAAGTGTCAATATTCCAGCCTGCTTATGCAAAAATGAAATGATTTTTAGTAAAAATTAAAAAAATGTAAATCTGCTGTTTGGAAAAAATGAAGCCTATGTTGCTTTAGTTTTGGTGTTTTTGTTGTTCTGTTTTGTTTTCTCCTGGAAGCTCAAACTCTTCCCCCTGGAGGTGGCGGTGAATGGAAGAACCTTCTTGACCATCTGGCCCTCCTCCCTCCCCCGCCACAAACATGCAAAGCCTCTGGCCTCTGTTTCCTTTCTGGAGAAGGATAAATAAGTGGTGCTTCTCAGTTCTCTCTTCCACTGTATACAGTCCAGGATCCAAGAAATGGCGCCACCCACCATTGGTGAGTCTTTCCAACTCACTTAACGCAACCAAGATGATTTCCCAAAGGCATGCTCACAGGCCATTCCAGGCCAGCTCTACTCCAAGATCACAACTCCATCCCTTAGTGTCCCAAAGGCTTCCCGTTTCTTGTCCCCACGCCTCATGACCATGTTAATGTCAAGGGCACCATCACTCTCTGTTCCCAAACCGAGGACATGATGTGACCAAGGACTTCAAACTCCTGCTGGATGGGCCTTGAAACTTGAGCCAAATGAGCCCTTTCTCTTCCAAGTTGCTTTTGTCAGGGTATTTTCACAACAAGAAACTCAAGGCAGCCTGAGTGCTGTGAGCTTGTGTCTCTCATACAGCTCTGGTCATCGTCCCTTGGTTTTACCCATCACTATGGTTAAGTTGTATCTACACGGTCTTATGGATTTCTGATTAACACCCCCGTGAAGGCATAAGCAAGTGCTAACTACTATGTGTAGCTTAACCATGCAGAACTTATTTTGTGTATCTGAGCGTTCTAAAAGTATTTGTTGAATGAACAAATGTTGCCATTTATGATCAGGGTTCATAAATGCTGATTGAATAGCCCAAGGTTTCCATCACTGCTAATCAGCTGATTTCTGTTTTCCACCCCAAACCCATGGTAGATGAATGATTGATTATGAATCTCGGAACTGCGGCCATCTGGAGTTGTAACTATAACAATGCCCCTGAGGAACCTTCATCCAATTTTTCAGCATCATTTTCTAGCAAACCACTAAATGTGGACAAACAATGCGTGGAGGTATGCGTGACGGGAGCTCACGCAGAGGTTGTGGTGTGTGGAGTGAAGGGAGCTCATGGCGGCGGCTGGACTCTGGTGCCACGGATGTCCCGAGCTCTTTGATATCCACCAAAGATAAACCCAGCACTGCTGTGGGACAATCTTTGTACACTGTAAATATGCATTACTCTCATTGGTTCATAAAGAGCTGACAGTCCTCTAGCTGGGCAGGAAGAGATTGGACAGGAGGGCCAGACTAGGGGGACTCTGGGAAGGAGAAGGGCAGAGTCTGGGGAGTCACCAGCCAGATGCAGAAGAATCAGACATGTAGAAAATGAGACAACCAGCCGTGAGCCACGTGGCAGAACTTAGATTAAGAAATACGAATTAATTTAAGTTGTAAGGGCTAGTTAGTAGCAAGCCCAAGCTATCAGCCAATCATTTAGAATTAATATTAAGTCTCTGTGTGGTTGTTTGGGAGCTGGCCGGCGCACTTACTCTCTTACATGGTGCTTCCCAGCACTTTCCAGGAAGGATGAAGTGATGTTTGCCCTAAACCATGCATAGGCTCGTTTTTCCTCCTAATTGCAGAGACTCCATTGTTCTCGAAGCCTCACAGGCCCTTGGTTTGGTTTATATGTCATTCAACAAACTGTACCTATGCAACCCTAGATCAGCCTGCCACTTTTCTGTCTGAGAGAGCCTTGCAGCCAGCACCACACAACGGGACTGTGAAATCCTAGGGCAGTGTGGGAGGGAATTCTGGGCCCTGGCCTCTTCCACCTCTGTGTCAGTTATCAAGCATGTCCCTGTCTCCCTCGGCAGGCCATCTCAAACCTGAATTCTGGATTGTATGAGGCTGTTACTGGCATGAGGAGTAATGACTCCAGGGCACTTCCTAGGCTTCCAGGGCCACAATAACTGCAATGTGTCTTTTGATTTTTCTTTCATGAACTTCCATCTTCTCCCCTCTACCACTCTGTTGATTTAAACTAAAAGATTTTGGCCCAGGGAGGCATGCTGTCAAACACATACTCTAGGAGCTGGTTACAAATGCCGTCAGCAGCAGAGGAGCTGATGAGCAAGGCTGGGGAGAAGGCCGGAGGCTGACAGGTCTACCAGAACCAGGGTTGCTCGGGGAGGACCATACAAGAAACTGTGCTCTGAGGAGTTAAGGTCAAACCTGTCTCCAGGAGCTTTCAAACTGTGTGACACGTGGGACCTCCTAAAGTACCATTTTGATGGGTTCTCCCAGCTCCTCTCTGAAGGTTCTGCTGCTTGTAATATCCATTAACTTGGTTCTAGAAACTTCCAGGCACAACAGAAAACTACCTGCAGAGCCCAGATTCATCATGAACACCTTTTTCTGGTTTTCGAGGCCAACAGTGACTCTCTAGGGGGAAGGCTGGGGACAATAATATTCAGGACGTTGAAGATTATCTAAATGCCATTTTCATCGCTA
This sequence comes from Cricetulus griseus, assembly GCF_003668045.3. Lineage (NCBI taxonomy): Eukaryota > Metazoa > Chordata > Mammalia > Rodentia > Cricetidae > Cricetulus > Cricetulus griseus. The sequence goes on along the minus strand of NC_048596.1, from coordinate 4,276,519 downwards.
AGGAAAGCCACATCAAGTTCTTCTTTTTGTATTTAAATGTGGACAAAAATTGTTAAGGTCTTGATAGGTTGTTGTTTTTCTCTTATCTGGTATAAAATGTTTCACTACACAAAATTGAAAACCTTGCTTTGGGGATAGAGAGTTGGCTCCGTTCTTTAAGAAGCCCCAGGAACCCCCAAGGCCCTCTTCTGGTCTCCATGGCACCAACATACACGCACCATATGCTTATATAGGCATACACAATAATAAAAAAGAATAAAATCTAAAATCCTTGCACTGGACAAAATAAGGGTGGGGGAGATACCCCAGGAATAGACAGCTCCTACATGATACTTTCAAAAGCTACAAAAGATCCACTACCTCAAGGTAATTAATTAGTGGCAATCTAAAATTACCATAACAGTTAAATTGCTCAATGGCATTTATAATGCCATAGTTTCAAGGTGATTGGGTGGACTCCCAAAACCACCACCACAACCGCCTCCCTCATCTTTTCAGGGAGGAGTCCCAGTAGGACTCCAGGATCCATCTTTCCAAACTTGTCCAGTGTTGCTCAGGTGTAGTTCATGCTAGCTTCAAATTCACCATAGAGCTGAGGGTGACCGTGAGCCTCTGATCCTTCTGCCTCTACTTCCTGAGAGTAATGCTGAGAGATTACCAGACCAGCGCCACCACTGCGCGTTTATAAATCACTTGTAATTGACTCAGGGCTTTGTAAATGCTGGGCATGCCTCCTACCAACTAAGCTACAACCCCGGTCTTGCAGCATCTTCTGAAGTCAGCACACTTACTAACTATTATAATTATTTGAAAAGGCGAGTGTATAGCAGTGCAATAAATGAAATGCCAGTGTCGCTTCCCCACAGTCTAAGGAAAAATACTGAGAATATTTAAAAGAAATATTAACCGGTATAATTAAATTTGAATGGTGATACCATTCCTGAGGAGTTCAAATGTTACAAAGACCTTCAGTGTCATGACATTAGATGCACTAAAAAAAATAATAATAACTTAAGGATAATAATTTTCTCACTGTGTAAGAAATGTCATGCTGGGAAGCAAAAACAAACAAACTTCTTCTTTCCCCCACTCCCGAACAGTAACCAAAATCAAGACTTAGTCTCTTAGATGTAATAATCTAGGAATAATGATCTATAATTAGTATATCACTTAACTATAAACATTTCATTCATTCATTTGGAGTATATGTACAGTATATTTCAGAGAAATTATGAACACTCATCTTATTTCAGATTGGAACTTAAAATTGAATATTTTAAAAGATTTGCATTACATTTATTTGATAAAATAACACAGTTGCAGGCTACAAAATATAAGATTTCCAATACTCAGGCCTATGCTTTCTCAGAGGAATATAGCTCGAATCTGGCTTCTTGCTCGAAGAAGGGAGCTCAAGCGTGTGTCTTTATTGTCCCTGTGCCCTGGTCTGTATCTGGATGCCTAGGATTCTCCCAAGTTGGTATTAAAAACCTGGGCTCAGTTCTTGGCAGGGGTTGGCGGTATATAAGAAACTCCTTCCCTCTTTCTAGAGTTTTACCAGTTTTCCACTGAGCCACAAAATGGTCCTAAACTGTACCCACTCAAGCACAGAAGGTCTAAGGGAAGGCAGCCTGAGCTCCTGCACTGGCCGCCTCTGCCAGGCTGGAGGCAACTCTGTGAACAGGGACAGAAGCCTGTGTGTCCTTCTTCTTGGATGTCTATGCCTAGAATCCATTAGCGGGCTTGCATCGCAGCGAGCATTGGATAAACTGTTGACAGGCTATGTCACTCGCAGCACTTACTGACAGACAAGTTCCAAAGAACTACACCGCTCTTGACTGCTCACTAACACACTGCACGACCCAGTGGCAGACATTTGGAGGCAACCACACAGAACGCAATCCATCCCCAAGGAACTTACTATCTACCGGATGAGTAAGATAAGGTTAGTTCAAAAAAAACAGAGAGGAGTTCTGGGCCATCCTAGTCAGTCTTCACCACAGGGTAACTTTCCCCCTTCCTTCTTTTTCGTTCTGTCAACAGTCATTCTGCAAAAACCTTGTTTCCTTTCATTCTGTCATTTGTTCCTGTGGTGCAGTAGCCTCCAAGTCCCTCTTGACTACCTGTTCATGAGATGGTAGTTTCGATGTCCCCACCCCCATTGCTACTATATGGTTGTATTCTATGCCCTCCAGGAGACCCAGACCCCCCCCCCAACTTCAGGGCATTCGCCTCCAATTAGGTGTGGACGTGTTGGTATTTGTGCAGCTTACTTCTCTGGGAGGAATGGCTGTTAAGAAGGGACATATTTATCAGTGTCTGGAACTTCTAAGTGTCTTTTAATTCTGTTCCATTATATGACAGGTATTTTATTCAGTATTTTGACATACTTGTCATCGTAATGAGTATTGTTTCTTTTGGGTATTTTTTAGGGTTAATACCCTAGATTCATTTTTTTTTTTAATACCAGAAAATTCTAAAGCATTAAGAAGACAAAGCTAGATCTGGTAGGCTACCCTGAGGACTAAGAGACCCTTCGGGTCAAATCTGTTTCCAATAACTCCAGGGACCCTGCATAAAATTTCAGCTCCTCCCTCTGTGTTGTCTGCCTGCCAGCAGCAGCCCTCTCTCAGGCTGTTTCCCACCTGGCTCCCAGGCCGAGGTCCTTTCTCCCTTCTCTCAAGGCCATCTATTTTAAAGCAAAAATCACTCATCTTTTCTCTTCTCTGTCACAGGGATCTCAAGTTTTTTCTACTTGCAGAAAACAACCCTCAAGAAATAAAGCTGTGTAGACAGAGTGTGTGCCTGTGTGAAGGACAGCAGGGCAGGGCAGAGAGAACTCACAGTCGGCACTGAGCCGGCTTCAGCATGTGCTCTGGCCTGCAATCTTCCATCCCTGGACCTGGCTCACTAGTTATCTGAACAGCACAGCTGGATTTCAGCCTGTAACCAGAAAAACATGAAACAGCAGTCAAGGGCTCCGGGGAAGACAGCACTCCTGAGGTGGGTGCTGCTGCCACCCACAGGCCCTTCATCCCGATCTCACGGGATGAAGCCATCTCTGTGGAGAGTTATTAAATCCTACCAAAAGGTAGTGGATAAAAAAAAAAAAAAAAAAAAAAAAAAAAAAAAAAAAAAAAGGCCCAGCTTGCAAAGATGCTTTTAAAAAAATTTCTTTAACTCTAAATTTGCTCTAAAAATGCCGTCTTTTAACTGAAAAAAGAAAGGAAGGGACACAGGAGAGATGGCTTTATAAAGGTACTGGCTGCTCTTCCTGAGGACCAGGGTTCAATATCCAGTACCCACATGGTGGCTCACACAGTCTGTAACTCCAGTCCTGGAATTCATCGCCCTCTCCTGGCCTCTGCGGGCATTGCATGCACGTGGTACACAGACACACATGTAGGCAGAATAAACATAAAATTTTCAAAAATTCAAGAAAATGAAAGTAGAGAAGTTAGGAAAGGATGAAGAGTAGAAAACAGACCCTGAGCTGAAGATAGCGTGACAGCAGCTGTTACCTGTTCCATACCTTTTCCCACTATAACCTGCCTCCAGCACGGCACAAACCCAGTAAAATCTGCTAAAAAACAAACACACAACAACAAAAACTCCAACTGCCTGGGGCCAGTGGTGGTTGGGAAATAGAGGGAGAATGGTGGCCAGTGTGGCCGAATCAACACTTAGCCTTCTACAGGAAGTCTAAGAATTTCACACCAGAAAGAATTTGGAGCCAGAGACCACAAGAGTGAAAGCTTCTGGGAATCTGTGGGATTGTCCAATAGTGGCCGCCACCTACAGGTGGACTTTGGGCACTCACCATAGGAGGATCCAAATTGGTCTGTGTTAAGCCAGAGTGAAAAGAGGCCAGATATCTCAACAACTAATCAAAATATTATTTTGACAAAGAAAGCTAAATGAAATGTGTTGTGAAAACAGAGTGTCCTTGTCCTTGTCCCTCTCTAATAATGTTCTAATATTATTAGAATATTCTGCGTTGCACCTATGGCTCTGAGTACTGATGGGTGCATCTCTAGAATGTTTGGGGGACCACCTTCTATAGTAATGGATTAATTAACCCCGGGGGACGGGACACAAGACAGCACACGCTGACAGACTAAGTGGGAGAAGACGCAAACTGACAGGAGTAGATGACGTCTTTGCTTTAGCAACTTTTTGTTAAATTGCCAAATGACTCCTAAGAAGCAGCACATGCTCTAAAAATAGAATTCAGTCTAAGGAAAAATTTCAAGGCTTCAGGAACACATTTACAGCATGAAACAAGGTACAATTTTCCAACGTAAAGGAGCTACACTCAGTCATGGGATTTAAACTAGAAAATACAAAAACTGAGGAATCATCGGGGGTTGGGGGCTATGTCGTCTTTGAATCCCTCAAAGTCCTGTGCAGCGACCACCGGGTCTGAGGCTGACACTGTCCAGGTTCACTACACCTGCAGACATGTGCATGGCTGCAGTCATTTACATGCTGTTTTCATTTCATGCCATCTATTTCTTGAGGCCGTGTCTCTGGAAATTCATGAGTAAAAGGTTGAAAAAAATGCTGACTCCAAGTTATCCAAATTGAGTGGAACCAGAAACCAGTTTCTCAGCCATGCTAGGTATGAAGTAGGTCTGGTTCCTCTAGGTTCTGCACCATATACATTTATGGTTACCTGTATACAGCACATGCAAACTTCAGATCTGCCCTGATGTGTTAGCACATGGTCCAGTATGTTTATTTTATAGGCCACAAAGAGACGTGTAGCTTGCCTGAGATCACATTGCTTGCTGACGTCAGGGCTCGGGCTCTAAGGTTCGGCTGTACACTTGGCACCCTGAGAATGGCCCATGGTTCCTAAGGTTCATGTGGGCCGTATGAAACTCCACTGACGTGTCTATGGTGCAGGTGTACACTCTGCCTCCTAAGGATCACATGGGCCGTATGAAACTCCAGCTGGCCACACTTACTCCAGAGGCTTTTTTAAAAAGAAGGGTCAAACAACCAACCGCTGCATATAATTCGTGTGTTAGAACACGTCTTTTAAATAAATTTAGTTGTGTGGACAGGTAGCTTAGGTAGCAGAGCAGAGTCCACACCCAGCATACTTAGAGGGAAGCCTGGTGTCCAGGAAGGAGGAGTCAGGCACAGGCAGGTGCAAGGAGAAGACAGGGAGTGGCCTCAGAGGCTCATGTTGCCCTCTCCCTGTATTGCTCACACGCACATGCCAAGCACCTGGCACTTTCGGAACTCCGGTGACCTGTTTTTCAAATCACACACCAAGTACTCTCCTTCCCCTTTCCATGAAGTACACTGATATGACATTTCAGAGTACCCAGACTAGCTAGCCAGCCTGCATGAGCGGCAGGACATAGCCTCATGGACAACGACGTTAAATTGATATCATTTGGATGGAGTTGCTTTTCTGTATGGAGGCTAAATTTTCATATCTTGACATGTGTGAGTGCACACACACACACACACACACACACACACACACACACACACACACAGTGACTTACCATCCAATATCTTATTTAAAAGGATTTTTGTGTCCTTTCAACTCTCTGTGTATGAATGTTTGTCTACAAGTGTATATAAGAAGCATATACATGATGTGCTCACTGAGGCCAAAAGTGGGTGTCAGACCCTATGGAGCTGGAGCTACAGATGTTTGTTAGAGCCACTGTGTGGGTTCTGGGAACTGCCTGACTTGGGTCCTCTACAAGAACAGCCAGTGCTCTTAACCACTGAGCCATCTCTCTAACCCTGGGCATCTCACAGTAAAAGTTTTCCAGGCCTTCCAAAAATAATGGATAGCAAAGTTACTTTATTAGGAATCTCTTCTTTTATAGAGAAAAAAAAAAAGGAAATACCAAAATCTCAAAAACGTCATTGTATTTCTACAACCCCCCCCCACATACACACAAAAATCAAGATCTTAATAAATGCCCCAAGACTTTGCCTTGAGAAGGTCTGGTGTCCTCTGAAGTCTAATTTATTTCTAAACTAGAGGTAAATAGTTAAGAACTTCTTACAGCATTCAGATATCACCCAGGGGTCTGGGTGGGATTCAGAGGGTATTGATGGCTACACGTCACTGAGCAGGATGCCGGGGGTTCCGTACCTTTGCAGGTGAAGCATTTGATGTGGAAATGCTTGGTCTGGACGCGAAGGACTTCGCCCTTGCATGGCTCCCCACATTTGTGGCAGTGAATGGCAGGCTTCTCTGACGAGTGGTGAGGGTCCTGAGGATGGGCCACTGGAAAGAAACAGCAAAAGACTTAGGTAAAAAGGAAGCAATTCTAGAAAACCATCTTTGCAAGCATGTGTGACTGTCCCCAGCTTTCAGTGGCAACTGAGCCTGGGGGGGGGCACTCAGTAAGCATGAGGTGGGCATACACACCCCACCCCATGATCTTAGATCCACAGCCGCATGGGTCAGTGGCAGCCTTAGCAGTCCACTGGGGACACAAGTGCTGTTTTCTGCCTTCTGCATCAACCTCTCAAGGGCTACAGATTGTACAAATGCCATGCCGTTCGCTGAGCATTTTGCAATCAGTAGTTTTGCTGACTTAGCACATTCTAGCAGGCATAAAGCAAAGGTTACTTAGAAATGTTTGGTTTCTTTCCTAAGCGTATTCCATGTCCCAGCTCCTGTCAGCACAGAATTCTCATGCATTGGAAACAATTTGGGCTGTTTGGGACATACCTCATTGCCATCGTCAGAGAACGTTTTCTATCTTGACCTGGGAATCCATCTAACCTACATGAGATTCTCATGGTGTACACAGTTCCTCTCATATACTACAGGCAAAAACTTAGAAATAATAACACCCTTCGAAGCCTGGATCCCCCTGCACATGGCTGGCTTTCCTACCCATGAGACAAAGGGAACTGGACCAGTTGAGTGTGCATGAGGGGCTCACGGAGATTATCATCCTAGATCTGATGGGACGTCCTTCTGAATGCTGTGAATACATGTTCCTCTTATTGGTTGATGAATAAAGCTGTTGTGGCCGATGGACAGGCAGGAGGTAGCCAGGCAGAAAATCCAAACAGGGATAGAGAAAGGTAGTAAGTGGAGCCAGGGAGATGCCATGTAGCTGCTGAGAAAGCAAGAGATCCGGATATCTCCGGTAAGCCAAGACCACGTGCAGATACACAGATTAATAGAAATGGGTTGATAATTAAGAGAAAGCTATCCTGAGCCACCAGCCAAACAGTTTATAGTTAATATAAGCCTCTGTGTGTTTATTTGGGACTAAATGGCTGCGGGGCGGGACGGGACCGGACAGGACGGAAGCCTCCATCTGCATAGATCCACAGTGCAGTTTTCAGAAAATGAAAGTTAATTTGGCTTTCCTGGCCTCAGAGTCAGGCGCAGAGCCTGAATGAACTGCAGCGGGCCCGGAGGGAGGCAGTGAGGCAACACCCGGTTTCCAGCAACATCAAGGGTTTGTCTCTTGAAGGCTGCTTGGCCAGAGACTGTCAGTCAATAACTGCTTGTCGCCAGCAACTTCCTTTGCTGGTGAAGAGCCTTAGTACCCATGTGACACATCCGGGGATCCGCACTTGACCAACTAACACAAAGAGCGGCGACAGCTTTAAAACATTTTTTCAAACATTTGTCAAGTAGGAAAGCTGCCCTGGACAGCTCATGTGAGACTAAGACCCAAAGCAGGAAGGACATTAGAACGAGAAGCCGGCTGTGTACAATACCACATGTATGGAAGCATTGCATGTCTTCCCAGGTGTCTCCCATCCAAGTACTAACCAGGCCCGACCCTGCTGAGCTTCTGAGATCAGATGAGACTGGGTGCCTTCAGGGTGGTATGGCCTTAGACAAGCACATCCTGTCTACTAGCATGCTGTTTGGTATAGAACTCCCCGATTCCCCCTTTCTCATTTTGCTGGAGTTTTGGCAAGATGTCGCAAACAACCAGTTCCTGGCCCCGTTTCTGAAGAACAAGGTTCTTCTTGTGAGGTTTTGATGAGGAGCAGGTGTGGTTTCAAGCTAAACATGTGACCAAATTCTTAGCATCTCTGCCTGGATCCCAAGAATGCCTGGAGCAGCAAGCTGCCTGCATTCCTTTGTCTACCTGATAAGATCTCTCTGTGTACCACCAAATCCACATTTTCTACAGGAATTAAGGAGGGGCATGCATGCTATCTAGATCTCTGAGAGCACTGTACACCAAAGCCAACAATCTATTCACATGGGCATTAAGAAAAAAACGTCTCTCAAGAGCACCACTCCTGATGCTGGTGGGGGAACATGTGAGGTTTACTTTCCTTCAGTTAATTCTTTTTTCCCATCGAAGTTATCATCACTGGGTATTACACTAACCCTGGGCATGGCTCTTATCGGTCAGTCATTTTATTCCACGTGCACCACCCTTGCCTGGCAGTGGGATGAGCAATGGTGGTCCGTTTGATTGGTAAGAGAGTTGGCCTTCAGAGATGCTGAACGGTGCAAAAGTCCACACCTTGGCCATTCTAGACCTACTATGCTCCTTCCAGACTATTAGGATAAGCCAGGAAATCATTATAAGCAAGATATTTACTTAGCCAATTTTATGCACAGTTCTAAAAGTACATCTAGGGTTTGGCTTTCAGAAACTAATAAATGAAATAATAAATAACAATAAATGAAAATAATTTTAAAAAATGTAGTCATCCCTGTGTCCCCCCTCCCACGCAACATTGCCCAGGAGTAGGGGTCAAGAATGTCCTTCTAGAAAACCCCTCAGGCAATTCTGACACTTACAGCAGATGGAGAACTTCAGCATTCTTTCCTGGAAAGTGTCTTCACTTTTATTTTTAATTGTGAATGTATGTGTGTGGGTTTGTGCATGTGAGTACAGTATCCATGGGTGCCAGAAGAGAGCATCCGATCATCTGAGCTGGAGATCCAGGTGGTTGTGGGATGTCCCTATGGATCCTGGGAACCCAAACTCACGTCCTCTGAAAGACATGTGTGGGCCTTAACCACTGAGCCATCATGCCCTGAATGTTAGGGTTTACAGCATACCTCTCAAGACCACCCTCTTCAGCATATCCTACAGGTGAGCACCCAGAACCAGGACCCGTCCTCTCCAGAAACAACATGACAACATAGGACATTCCTAAAGCAGAGAGTGAGTTTCTGCCTAAGAAACCCCGAGACTTCTGACTCTCAACTTCATATTGCTGAGCAAGCCAGCCAGGCTGACTCGTGATGAGAGAAGGAAGATATTTGCCACTCTTGGCTTTTCTGTGTATGTGAATAAAAGAATCAGCTCAACTGCTGCAATTGCAGAGACCAACACCTGCATTCTTCAAGTCTTTCCCTTTAGAGAGATGTATCACACCTGAAGGCTGGAAAGGACTTTCACCTTCAACCAGAGGTGGGCAGACCAGCCCGGTTACCTGCCTTTCCTTCATCTGGCAGCCTAAGCTCACATGTGTGTGCATACAAACACACACAGACACACTCTTGCACACATTCTCACACACACATACACTCACACACACACACAGACACAAACACACACACACTCATACACACATACAGACACACACACCCAGACACACACACACACACACACACACACACACACACACACACACACACACACACACACACACACACACCCCAGAATCACTCACTGGGGAAGAAATGGGATTTCTTATCAAGAGAACGGGACACAAATCATTGTTACTTTATCCTAACTAAATCAGTGTGGACGAAAGAACTCCCCTCCCCCTTTTACAAGGTGAACAAAGCCGTCCTTTTATTCGGCTGTCTTTGGAGGTTGATTATTACCAAGTGATTGGCAGTGCATGGTGTATACTGTAGTGCTGCAGTATTCCTCAGGGCCGCCTCACTCAGTCTGCTCCTGACTCTTGCTAATGTTCACTCTGATGATTCTATCAGAGCCCGGTGGTCTCTGCTTCTTCTACTGATGGGAAAATGAGACATAAAGAGCTCACAATCCGATTACTGGCTGATGTGCCCTGTGCCCCAGGCTTCCCAGCTCTTCAAACTGTTCCTAGTAGTCAATGATTTAGCCCGGAATGGGGGTGAGGAGAACTGAAGGGGTGTGAGGGGATGGGAGGAGTGTGCATGCGTGCGTGCGTGCGTGCGTGCGTGTGCATATGTGTGTACTCGTGTGCGTGTGTGCATATGTGTGTACTCGTGTGCGTGTGTGCATATGTGTGTACTCGTGTGCGTGTGTGCATATGTGTGTACTCGTGTGCGTGTTGCATATGTGTGTACTCGTGTGCGTGTGTGCATATGTGTATACTCGTGTGCGTGTGTGCATATGTGTGTACTCGTGTGCGTGTGTGCATATGTGTGTACTCGTGTGCGTGCGTGTGCATATGTGTGTACTCGTGTGTGTGCATATGTGTGTACTTGTGTGCATGTGTGCATATGTGTGTACTCGTGTGCATGTGTGCATATGTGTGCACTCGTGTGCATGTGTGCATATGTGTGTACTCGTGTGCATGTGTGCATATGTGTGTACTCGTGTGCATGTGTGCATATGTGTGTACTCGTGTGCATGTGCATATGTGTGTACTCGTGTGCATGTGTGCATGTGTGTGTACTCGTGTGCATGTGTGCACATGTGCAGAAGCCATGATGATTTTCCACAGCTTGTTCATCTTATTGGCAAATGGGAGAAGTGCAGACAACACTGAAACACAGTTGCACACTTTCTGAATAATAATGAAACCAGAGAATCTGTGTCTGAGATGCAGCTTTCTCCAGGGCATATAGTATCAAGTTTGGGGAGACTTCAGCCCCTCTGACAACTCTACCTACTGTGGGCTCTACCCAAGGGGCTGTGGGTTCACCTTCTCAGTAAATTAAGTGTCCTGACCAAGCCTCTGAAACTCCAGCGCAGGGAGGAGATTAGGATACTAGCCCCTGAGGAGAGTCTAGCACCCTCTGGTGTCCTTAGGCAGAGCCCGTCAGAGAGCCTATCTTGCCCTTCAATTACATCCAGAACCCTTCTCATTTTGCCAGACACAGACACAAAACTGCAGAGGAGAGTGTGAAATGGAAACTCCAGAGCAGGAGGATGACAAGCACTCAGGTGCGCCAGTGCTCCCGGTCATCTGAGATGTTCAGAATCGCCCAGGTCCCAGGCCTCCCCAGCCTTTGATATGGAACAGCACTTGAGGGCTCTAAAGTCCTCACACCTGTCTTAACTTATCTCACCCCCAGAGCTCTTGGGAAAGAAAAAGCAGGATCCAACCCACTTTTACTAAGAGGCAAAGGAAGACTCAGGACAAGATGACTCACTCAGGGTGACATAGACAGAAAATACAGTTGGCCATAAATCAAGGTACAAATGCTGATGCCACTTCCTTTGTCTCCCACTAAATTCTGTCCTCTGTCAACTTCTCATCATCTGCTGCCAACCAGGCCCAGGCCGCCACCACTTTCTCTGGCTGCTGAAGTTCCTGCACATAGATCTCCTCTGTCGTCCCCAAAGGGGCCCATGAGAGCTGTCTGTTCAAAGAGGCAGAGCACAGCTCCCACTCCTTAACCGTGGGAGAGCTGCTCTTTCCTCCCTGAGGAAAGGGAGAGGAAGAGCTGCGCAATGCAGAGATCTAACAGCGCTGCCTCGGGCAGGACCGTGGTCAGTGAGCACGGTGGTGGGTTGTGACGGCGGAATGGACCTTTGATATGATGGGAGGGAAACTCACGGCCACTGTGTTCTTTCCGAAACAAAACCGCCATAATCTCACTCAAACCCAGGGAGAGAGGGGGGGAGGGAGAGAGAGAGAGAGAGAGGGAGGGAGAGAGAGAGAGAGAGAGCCTGCAATATCCAGCATTCTTGAAAATAATCAATGTCATTAAAAATTAAGAGTCTGTGAAGCTACCACAGCCAAGAGTAACCCAAGGACATGGCAGCTAAATATAATGCTCTGATGTGCTCTTGGTACTGGTAAGTGTAACTCTCATCCCCCATCCAAGAAACTTCTCTTTGCCACAGATGAAGACCATCACAGAAATGCCACATCGGCCAAATGCAGAGAACAACGGACTGTGGGGAGCCCAGCCCCAGCTGAAACACCTAGAGCACAACTTCTGAACCAAGAAGGCTCAGGGAACACTGTAGAAGAGGGGATGGAAGGACTATAAGGGCCAGAGGACCAGAAACTGGGAGACTGCATCCTAAAAGTGACAGGAAAGCATTCCCCACAATTCCACAACAACATGGCTGCCCAAAGAAGACCACCAACAGACATACTGACCCGGAAGGGCGAGCTTTCATGGGGCCCCACCCCTAGACAAGGAACTACAGGTAACTAAGTTGTGCTGACGCTGGAGAGCAGGGGACAGTCTTCCCCAGGCATGAGCACTCTGCCTGGTTATCCAATGCCATGTGGCCAGCCCTGAAATCATCTACTTACAAATAATGCCAAGTGACCTGAGCCAGGATGTATTTACATGTTTATATAAAAACAACGAAAAAGGAAAAGAGACTGTGAATTAGAGAGGGGAGAGGATGCAAGACAGGGGTTGGAGGGAGAGAAAGAAGGGGCATGTGATGTAATTATAATTGCAAAAAATTAAAATTAAACACACTGACGTCGCTCATGGTATTTTATCACAGCAACAAAAACCCTAACCAAGACATCACCTAGCACTGACTTGCTCTTGTTTTGTGTTTGTTTCACAATGCATCGATCCTATCCCCACATAATCACAAGCTCCATGGCCAGTTCCTACATATGATGTGAATATTTCTGATATCAAATATAAAGCAAGCCGAGTTATCTCCTGTGCTTCTCAGTTCTCTTCTGGACTAGGGAATCCAGCGTTACTACTCAGTACCACAACCAGGGCATCTCCCATGAGGAGCCGCAAGGCTCTGAACTTCTCTCATGGCAAACAAATAACTCAAGAACACTACTTTAGGGGAAAGCACTAGGAGCTAAGTTCAATTCCCAGACCCCATAGGGAGGGGACTTGGTGGGAATGATATGGCGGTTCACACTTATAACCCAGAGCTGGAAAGGCGGGGCCGGGAGGATCCCTGGGGCTTGTCAAGACTGTGGATTCCAGGTAAAAATCAGAAACCCTGACTCAAAAAGAAGGTGGGACAGTGCCCAAGGAATATATGACAACTGAGGGTGCCCTTTGACCTTCATATATTTGCATACACATGCACACCACCCCACACCTGAACACACATACAAAGAACACTAGTAAGTCACAGTTACAGGTGACATCTACTGCACACTTACTATGCTCCAGGCACTGTACTGTCCTGGAATGTCAATCACAGCCAGCCCTTCCTACAGATGCCTTATGGGGTACTGCTCCCCTATTCTTGTTTTGCAGAGAAGGAAACCCAGACAAGAAGAGTTGAACATTGTGTTCAAGAGCATACTTGAGAACCATGGGAGGGCTGGGATTTCCACAGGAACATCTTACCCAGCAGAGAAGGAAACTGAGCCAGCTCAGAAGAGGTGAGCACCCAGCTGCACAGGAAACTCTGACTGCTTGTAAGTAAAAAATAATAAGCAAGCAACAGTGGAGAGCCCTTCAGACACAAGGACTGCTCCATTACCCATGTGGGAAGAATGGTCAGTAAAAGTGATACAGTGAGAAGGAGCTGCCAGACACCCAAGGACACCCCTGAGAACACCCCTGAGAACACCCGAGGACACCCCTGAGGACACCCCAAAGCCACCCAAGGACACCCCTGAGGACACCCGAGGACACCCCTGAGTACTCCCGAGGACACTCCAAAGCCACCCGAGGACACCCTGAAGCCACTGGAGGACACCCCTGAGGACACCCGAGGACACCCCTGAGGACACCCCAAAGCCACCCGAGGACAACCCTGAGGACACCCAAGGGCATCCCTGAAGACACCCCGAAGCCATCCGAGGACACCCCTGAGAACACCCGAGGACACCCCAAAGCCACCAGAGGACACCCCTGAGGACACCCAAGTGTAGCCAGCCCCTATGTATCTTCTTATATTTTACCTTTATGATTGTTAATTTTGGATACTTTACACTGTTAAGTTTTAATCCTCTTTTATACTAAAAGGGGAATTGTAGGGAAAGCTGTAGCCACGCCTACTTAGGGGCTGGCTACAGGTGTACCTAACCATGCTTGTGAGGGCGTGGTCAGGGTGACGTATAGAGCGATACTGCGTTTTCTCTTTCGGTTTCACTTTGGTACTTGCTGGACAGACTGCTGCCACGCCAGCTGGCTAGGTCACTCTGTAAGTAAGGCTTTTCCCCATTAAATACCCTTATATTTCTACCTGACTCCGTATTGGTAATTTCCCACTACACCCAAGGGCACCCTGAAGCCACCCGAGGATACCCCAAAGCCACCTGAGGCCACTCTGAAGCCACCCAAGGACACCCCAAAGCCACCCGAGGACACCCTGAAGCCCCAGCAGAGACCAGGATTGGAATCTGTCTCAGGTTGAGCTTGCCTGGATTGCAACCACAAGAGAGGACTTTGCATGCTGAGGACAACTCTAGGAATTGGGGGGATGGCTTAGTGGGTAAGAATCCTAGCTGCACAAGGACAAGGACCCAAGTTCACATCCCCAATACCCACTCTAAGAGCCTGGCATGGCCATGCTTGTGCCTGGAATCCAAGTGCTGCAGGGAGTAGACATCACTGGAGCTGCCTGGGCAGTCCAGCAAAAACAGTCACTCCCCAGACTCTGTGAGACACTCTGTCTCAAGGGAACAAGGGCGACCATGATAGACACACACACACATGCACACGCACATGCACACGCACACACACACGCATACACCCATGCATGCACACACGCACCAGTTCTGCTTAAAGACAGGACTCCTCTTCCCTTGGGAATCTGTGCTGGAGCCATGGCTTCATTACCTAGACGGCTGACTCCCCTGCTTCTGCCACCTTCTAAGCACACAGCCTAGAGCTGTGCTCTCTCCCACCTCCCACTCCCTCTCTTTGTGCTAAACAGCACAGGAAATGAGAAATGCAAGCATTTAATAAATGCACAGGGTGCCTAATTTGCAGTTTACTCAGCAACTCACTTCCTGCTGTGGCAAGTGGTAGTTACTAGAAGCTACCCACGAGGTTACCCTGTCATTACTGGTCCAAAATGAGCCTCCTCTCGAATTGGCCTCCATGACCTCATTTTCTGATACCCTGTGAGTCCAGTAATCAGGGTTATTACTTGGTGCAAACAGTCCCGCAGGCAGGCTCTGTTCTTGTCTACCTGTGCCACTGTGGCTCTCTGCCAGGAAGGTGTCCCCACCCTCGACTTGTCTCTTCTGTAGCAACCTGCCTACCCTTCTGCTGGCCTCCTGATGACAGAAGCAGGCCAGGCTCAAACCCAGCTAATCTGATTCCCCTTGAGGTGAGGAGGCACGGAGATTACCATCATCCAACTGGGCAGTTCCCGAGTGACTCATGTCACCTGTTTGTTCTCTGTGCTCCTCTTGCCTTCTGTGCAAGAAGGTAGGGCTCAGAAAGGGTCTGACATCACCGGGGCCTTCCAAGTGACTTCCTGGACACACCGTGACTGCTGTGACTCTCCTTTGCCCTTGGATAAGTCCCAAGAGTCTCTGGCAGGGATCAGAATGGACTGTGCTCTGGAAACTGAGGGACCTGTCCCCAGCCCTTCCCTTTCCTGTCAAGTACCACACAGAGGAGTCAACAGCAGGTCCCAGGGTGGCAGAAGAGATTCTGTGAAGATCATTTCCTTCTGGGGGCACCAAAGTCTGTGCCAGCCCAAAGTCACAAAGGACACCAGGAGCCCACAGAAGCAGGAAGGTCTGAAATATGACAGAAACTCCTTCTGGAATTTTTTAGAACTTAAGGCCACCTGGAGACATCAAATGGTCTCTGCACCACAAATTCCTCCTAGAACTGGATCAAGTCAAAGTCTCCTGGCAGATCACCACATCTTAATGGACTGGGAGACAGCCAGGGCCATCCTGACTGTGAGATCGGAAGGGACTTCGATGCCATTTGAGCCATCTGTGGGAATCTGAGTCAAGAGACAGGGTCAGGGTGGAGCGGCATGTAGACTGAGAATTCCACCATGGCCTCCCACCCCTGAATTCCAAACCCAGACCCCTTAGAGGGGTTAACAACAAAACACGAGGTTCTAAAGTAGGGACTGGAATGTCCCTACACAGAACAAAACGCAGAGAACCCCCACCTGTCGTTGTCTTAGCTTTTTGACTGCTTCTTATATGTCATTGGACACACTTGGAGTCATTAACCAGCTACCATGCACCTTGTGGGATGGTCAGTGTCTGTACAGCAAGTTATACTATGTAAGAAGTGGCAAAAATTTACATCTACCTATACTTCAATAGCCCTATCCTGCAGATGGGGAAACAGCTTTCAGAGGTCACGATTTCCTCCAGCAGCAGGGACAGCTAGCTATGAAGCCCCTGGCCTTACTTGGTAGCTTAAAGGTTGCTAAGGTGGAGGTAGCTACACTATGGAAATTGACACATTTTACAAGTTGCTGTCTTCCTCTGCCCATTGGAAAGCTGAGTGTTAAACATTTACCTGTACACCACTGCCCCAAGGTCACATTGCCA
Source organism: Cricetulus griseus (assembly GCF_003668045.3). Classification (NCBI taxonomy): domain Eukaryota; kingdom Metazoa; phylum Chordata; class Mammalia; order Rodentia; family Cricetidae; genus Cricetulus; species Cricetulus griseus. The sequence goes on along the minus strand of NC_048596.1, from coordinate 4,259,947 downwards.
GCAGACCACAGAGTGAGGCTCATGTTTGTAGGCTGTAGGACAGGCATTTGGGACCTTCTCCTAAAAGGCTCTCCCTCTCCTTCTCTGGGAACAGACATCCAAACTCACCCTCCTGGGCACCTCTAGTGTCTACACCCACACAGGGAGACGGAGGCATTAGCCCCGCGTTTACAGGTGCCAACTGCAGCGTCAGGCAAACTGCAGTTTCTAAAGCTGCTCTCCACTCCAGCCTCCTCCCAGACCTGAAGTTCAGCCTGGTCAAGCTTCCAGTATGACATAACGCTGCAGGGTGTGGCCTTGAAGCAAAGGCACACACATGTAATCCACACCTGTCACCTTGAAAGGCATTCTATTATTCCAGGTGACAGACATCATTAACCCTGGTGACTTGTTCACTTCTTATTTTACAGCCAGGGTTCTTCTCTGCTCCAGTGGAAGGGAAGTGGTTATCTCCTGGACAAACACTGGGGAAGTCGGAGGCTGGAGACAGTGAATAAATGCCTCCGTGGAGTCTTCTTAGCAGACAGATTCTACTTCCTATAAGCAGTGTGAACTCAGTCTGATTCCATGTGCCTGCTGAGGCAGTGTGAATGCATTCTGACTCCATGTGTCTGCTGAAGCAGTATGAACACAGCCTGACTCCATGTGTCTGCTGAAGCAGTGTGAACACAGTCTGACTCCATGTGCCTGCAACATGCTGTGGGCTGTTCTGGTGAAGAGAGGAGCAGGACATGTTTTAGAGGCCACTCCAGCTGGGCCTCCAAGGCAGGCAGAACTTACTGGAAGGGAGAAGAGAAAGCCATGGGAAGGGTGGGATAGAACATGTCTAGACACATCAGGAAATCGAGCTTGACTGAAGGACAGTGCCGTCAAGGTCAGCACGGGTATCAGAGGCAGGGAATGAGGTGGCTCCCATGTCTCTGAAGAACAAACTAAGGAACTGGATGTTAAGGTCCTCATTCGCATCTCGAGATGAGGGGTGTGATGAGTGAACAGTCTGGTCCGCTCTACAGAGCATCAATCCATACCACAAATGCAGTGGGAGCCCCTCGGTTATAAGATGGGAACGTGGTGAGGGCTGGGAGGTGGCCACCTGGGGGTTAGATGGGTTGGTGCCATTCTTAGCTCTGCTCCTCATGACTGTGACTGCCTCAGTTTCCCCCTCTGTACAATGAAGCCAGATCTTACCTGGTCACTCTGGACAGCCTGTGAGTAGAATAAGTGCCAGTGCCAGGGACTTCCCTGACAGAAGGGAAACAAGCAGAGGCCCATCTGTCTCTGGCTGCATCAGTGTGGGAAAATCTCGGGTCACAGTTTAAGGCCCTTGGTCAAAGAACATCCATACACACCACCTCACATCACTTATGCTGAACAACAGGTTCCATTGTTTTCTGACTCTAGGGTGGGTGCCTGCTTTGTCTCTGGAGTGTCCCTGTCACCCACGGATCTCCCAGCTCTGAGTCACCATTTCAGCCACCATGGCACAGAGGTGGCTGTTCTGGTTTTAATCCTTTTAGTGAGATGAACTTGGCTGACATACAACACAACCATTAAAGTCTGCAATTCAATAGTCCTTGTGTGTTTGCCGAGTTCCACAGTGTGTGTGTGTATGAGTGTGTGTGTGTGTGTGTGTGAGTCTGTGTGAGTCTGTGTGTACACACATTCTTAATTGCACACATGTGTACAAGCCAAGGGATATCTTCAGTGTCATTCCTCAGGCATCATCAACAGTTCTTTAGAATCAGGGTCTCTCACAGGTATGGAATATTTAACGTAGTCTAGGCTGGCTTGACAGGGAGCCCCCAGGAGACCCCTGTCTCTGTCTCCATGGTGTTAGGCTTATAAGCATGTCCCACCACACCCACCTTTTGTTTTCGGTCTGGGGATGGAACTCAGGTCCTTGTGTTTGCAAGGCAAGCACTTTATCAGCTAAGCTCTCGCTCAGTTTCCACCACTATCCGATGAGAAACATATTCATGAGCAGAGAAAGAAACCCTGTGCTCATAAGCAGCCATGTTCCTCGCTGCCCAGTCCCAGGCTGCTGCTCACTGTCTCCACAGCTTCAAACAGAACAGCAGGTTCAGTTAGTACACGCTAGTGTCCACGCCTCCACATGTGCATGGTAATGAGAAGCACACAGAGATAGGAACCACCCAAACTTCAAAATCCTCCCCGTCAATACAACCCCACCCCACAAATGCCCTCATCTCACCACCACTCAGGAGGGAGCCCTGCAGAAGCCAGCGATAGGAATTTGAATGAGAGCTGCCAGATCCAGTCGATGCCTCATGTGGGAGTCCTCACAAGCACAAACTTTCCCTGAGGAATGTCAACACTGGCACCAGCCACCAAAGGTTGGCCACCAGCTGTGAAAAGCAATAGGATGTGCAGATAGGTGATTGGTGCTTTCACAATGGGCTGTAGGGACAGGTGATTGGTGCTTTCACAGTGGGCTGTGGGGACAGGTGATTGGTGCTTTCACAGTGGGCTGTGGGGACAGGTGATGGGTGCTTTCACAGTGGGCTGTGGGGACAGGTGATGGGTGCTTTCACAGTGGGCTGTGGGGACAGGTGATGGGTGCTAACACAGTGGGCTGTGGGGCACGTGATGGGTGCTAACACAGTGGGCTGTGGGGACAGGTGATTGGTGCTAACACAGTGGGCTATGGGGACAGGTGATTGGTGCTAACACAGTGGGCTGTGGGGACAGGTGACTGGGGGATAACACAGTAAAATGTATGGATAGGTAAATGGTGCTTACCAAGGAGGTTGTATCTTGAAACAACAGACTTTCCATTTGTTTGTTTAATTCTTTTGTCACACAACAACCAGAATGCTGGTGTGTGTGTGTGTGTGTGCGCGCGCGCGCACCTGTGCGTGCAGGGATACATGGGGGATATGTTTGAGTATTTGTGTATTTGTGGTGTGTGGAAACCAGAGGTCTGTCTATTTCAGGTGTTGTTATTCAGGGGCTGCTGACCTGGATTTCTGAGACATGGTCTCTCACTGGAACCTAGGTCTCATGGTATCTGTGGGTGAGGTATTCATGATGATATGGACAATTAGGTCTCTAGCTCAGAAAGCTGAGGCAGTGGGCTGACAGAATAGCTCACACCAGCTCTGGCTCAGCACTCCAGCCAGAGGCTCATAAAACTGAACTTCCAACTGAGCTGTCCTATGGGGAGGGGCTGGAGGGACATGAGAGCCTTGGAAAGGAGCTAAACAACATATCTTCTGAGCAGAGTGATGTAGAACAGCCAGAGGGGACGGCGGCTGAATAGGTGGGTACCGCCTCCAAAGAGAGTCCTGGGCCACATGGCTGTCAGCTCCCATCTGAGCCACAACCATTCCTATAAAGTCAACATGCCCCCAAATCAAACATTACATTTCACCCCATCACAGAGAGATGGACTAGGGTCATCAAAATGCTACCTGAAAGGTGCAGGTGCCAAGCCCAAGAGGTAAAAGTCATTGAGGAAGTCCTACTAGTGAACAGTAGGCCATGTCGGCCACCGTGAGCCGACTCCTGCGGGCCTGCAGTATCTTGGCATGACAGAGTACAGATAGCAAGGAAATGGGTGGACCTAGGAGGGGCTGTCCCTGGACATGGCTCCACTAGTCTCCTTCCAATGATAAGAAGCCACTCTCAGGCTCAGGCTCAGGCTCGACAATCCCAGTTCCATTTGGATCCTGTGGTATGTCACGGGGGTGCTTCCAAAGTTAAGACAGGAGTGGTGACAGACATGCCCTGACCCCCAAGGAATGGCCAAGCCTTTACTGCTGCATGGGAGGTCTTGCTATGGCCTCTCGTCTCCCAGAAATTCCTGAGGGAAGAGGAGGACTCTCTCCAAAGATTCAAGGTTTTAGTTTTTTCCAGAAAGACCTTGATATGTCAAAAAATGAGTGCTGGATGAGATGGGATGCCCAAGAATGGCAGTGAAGAGCTGAGCCTTGGCCGGGTGACACTGTGCTTAACTGAGCAGCCATGCCCTAATTAGGACAGTGACACATTGGAAACCCAGAAGTCCTGTTGAAACTTTAATAGTTCCAAATGAAAAGTCATAGATTTAATAGAAATGTACCTAGTAGCTCTAAAACAGGAACACCCAGGGTGGAGACAGGCTTGTCCACAGAAAAGCCTTATTCTGCTTTCAGTCAATTAAACTCACAAGGTGGGCTCAGTTTTTGGGCTGTAAAGTGCTCACCCTGGGTTCAGTAGCCATCGACGCTGAAACTGGGTGTGGCAGAACCCACCTATCATCCTAGTTCAGGAGGTGGAGGCAGGAAAGTCAGAAGTTCAAACTCATCCTCAGTTCCCAATGAGGCTTCAAGCAGCCTGGGCCACGTGAGAGCGTGTCTCAAAACCATGGCAACCACCACACGGTAAGAGGACGCATGCCACATGGTGCACATGTCCTAATCAACTGGATTTCAAACGTCTGGGCCTGATCCTTTGCATGGGTTAAGATCAGTATAACAGAGCCAAGAATGAAGGCTTGGACACCTCATATGACCTTTTTTTTTTTTAAGCAGCAATAACTTTTATCATATTTTATTTTATGTGCATTGATATTTTGTCTGCATTTATGTCTGTGTGAGGCTGTCGGAACACTTGGAACTGGAGTTACAGACAGTTTTGAGCCACCATATTGATGCTAGGAATTGAACTTGGGTCCTCTGGAAGAGAAGCCAGTGCTCTTAACCACTGAGCCATCCCTCCAGCCCCATTTTATTCATTTGTTAATTAAAGCATTTTCATAAATTATAGTCTTGTCTCACTTCCCCCCAACTTCTACTAGATCCTCCCCACCTCCCACCCACCCAACTCCATGCCCTTTCTTTCACTATTTAAAAAACAAATAACAAAACCAAGAAACACATGCACAAACAGAAACCTACAGAAACTAGAAACCAAAATATACTAGCAAAAGATCAGTAACACAAAAAAAATTGCCTAAACAAAGTAGTATGAGACAGAGGTCTACTAAACTATCATTGAGTTCATTAGTGTTGGTCAACTACTCCTGGGCATTGGGGCCTACCCCGAAATCTCGTGTGACATTCATTCTAGACAGTGGTAGGCATCGGTGTCTTGCTAGGATGGGTGGACATTTTCCTGTGTGTCTTGGTGACACCCAGAGTGGAACCTGGAGGTCCTTTGTCAGAGTTCTGGCTCTTTCTGCTTGGACTGTGTAACTAATTTGTAAAGACAGTCAAATTATTTGCTAGCATCTAAACATACAGAGATCCTACACAAGAATCTCCATTTCTTTTTTGATGCTTTTGAAAAATAAAGGTCAAACTATGGACAGATAGAGTGGTAGTCTGTCCTCTTCAGGGAGGGGCACACTCTCTGATGTGCCTGTCTCTACTCTGTTACGTCATCTGTCTGGTTCTCAGAGGCTCTGAATGATCGTATGGCCCTTTGTCTTCCTCCAATCTAACATGACCCATGGCGCCTGCCTTATACCCACTACTCCATTTGTGGGGAAGAGTAAACCCTGCCACACTCATATAGCTGTGGTTCTATCTCATCAATCTGATAAAGAGTCTCTCAATAATCCTTGAGCCAAGGCTGCACTCCTGTTCATTCTTCAAAGCCCAGTCAACCATGGCCACCTAACAGAGTTAACTACTCTCTGCCCTGCCAACATATACTGGTTTAATAGTTCTCAGGTGAATACAGTTCACACTGTGTCACAATGACTTATATATGAGCTCCTTGACAGAAAACCAGTGCTTTCTGGCCAAGTCCATATTCTATGTGCTTCTGTATCTAGATCAGTTTTCTCACATATGGTTTGGAAATCATTTCGCAAACAATGCTGAGCATCTCCCCAACCGTACACAGAACTCATTCACTTACTGCTCATTCAGTATCCAATGGATGATGGCTGTGAAGCAGACACAGTGTTGTGGATGCAAACCGAATCAACCACCAACCCTTCCACCCCTGACGATGAAAAGTTTACAAACCCTGAAGGCTCATCTTCAGTGCTCCCGGGCACATAAAGCTCTTCTATTTCCTTCAAAGCAGCAGCTCTTTCCTCCTCTGAGTCTACACAGAACACTGTCTATGCCCCTTCTTGTCACCTTCTCCCCTCCCTAATGTCCCCACGTTTTTACCAGTACGCCTCCCAACACCATTAATTTGCAAGGTAAGATCTTCGCAGAGGGCTCAAGCTAACCTTGATTTGTGGTGACACACATGGCAATTCCAGCACTTGGGAGGTTGAGGCAAGAGTATCATTCTTGAGCCAGCAACATTGCAATTTTGAGGCCATCCTGGGGCTACATGAGGCCTTGTTTCAATACCAAAACTAAAGAACAAGCCAAAGGCTTAGCCACAAATTATCCCACAGAAAACAGACCTCAATAAAACTGATTTGGTCAAGGCCACTACTGGAATCCCACGGCTATGGTTCACCACCGAGCTTGGACTGGGTCCTCCAGATGAGCGACAGCAGAGGAGTGCATGGCCAGCACTCCAGCCAGCAGACCCCCTTTCCACTAACAGTCCCAATACTCTTCACTCCCCACCGTCTACTAAGATAGGGTCCTACCAGTAGGAGACAGCCGTCTAGAGCATGCATCATTTGTAGGGCTCCCCTCCCAGGCCTGGAGTTCCACAGCCCCTGTTGTTTCTCTGGGATGGGGGGCTCTCATCCCTCTTTCCCGCTACCCATCAGACATTCCAGTGAGAAACAGCCTTGCTGTCTTTGACATCCATCTACTGCCCTTAATTTTTCTTCAACTTCTCCCTTCTCGTGATGTTTTAAATACAGAGCAGCAACAGAAAGACAGGAAAGGGAAAGGATACAGACGCCTTGGACATAGACAGGATTTAGTGGTAGTGAAATGGAACACCCCACACTTTAAGAATAATGTATTTTGGCTCCCCAGAGACTAAAGAGGGAACTGTAGCCTTGCGGAGCCAGACACCTCAAGCACCATCTTTTACCCAAGAGTTCCACAGAGCTCCATCAATGCAGGAGCAAGCTCCCCAGCTTTGAAAAGTGTGAGAGATACCGAGAGAACATGTGTGTGTAGCTGTACACACCTCTATCATGACTTTAGACCAATGCCACCTTCCTGCTGGCGCAACAAGCTCCAACCCACCTCACAAAAACTACCTTGTAACTTCTCCCGGCCAGTGCACACCCAGGATCAGGCAACAACAGCAGTTTCTTGGCTGCAAGGATATCTTAGGAGGTTGGCTCTATTACATAACACAGTTTCACTCTATACAGCAGGGCCTCAGGCCAGCCAGATGTCTGTTTCTTTCTCTCTGTCACCTGGCTATTGTGAGCGAGATGAGGTTTGAAGGAGAAATGGAGATGCTGTGACATGAAAATGAGAAGCCATCTGCAGGATCACTTATTCTACCCACAGAAACCAGGGCCACCTACCGAGGTCACAGAGTAGTACCTGGACCAGGACACCAAGCTTACCTGGACAGGGCCAGGCTCTACCCCAGATCTGAGGAATCAGAACACAGAAATATGAATTTAACCATCTCTCCAGGAGATTCTAGGAGTTTGAAAAACAATGATTATTTTTAAGTCAGCATCTTCCCTGATAAACCCAAGTTATTCAAACAAGTCAGCTTGTTTGATTATCATGGGACCCAGAATCACTCCTGGTACCCCCCTGGGGCACATGGGACCATAACAATATTAACCACATCAGAACCATAACAGCATGAATCATGTCACTCTACACAAAAAATATGTTTCAGAGAAAAGAGGTCATGCACTACAAATATTCACTCTCCCCACTGTTAACAAAATCTGCCCTTGAATTCACAGCTCCTGCCAGTGTGGGATAAGCATACCTCTGGGTCTGAGTCACTCTCAGCTCAACACACAATGAAATAGGAAGCTGGCTGCGTTCAGCTGCCAGGCACTCAGACCAGGCTCCACCACAATGGGAAGAGTTCCCACACAGCTCAGTGACCAGTGAAACTTCTGGAAAATTCTCTGGCTTGTTAATGCTGGCCTTGAAAAATGCCCAGTGTTTTGACTTTCACACTGTCATGAGCTCCTCTTTCTCAGCCTACACTGGGCTGTGACTATGGCCCAGAGAAAGTCAAAGCTCATGCCAAGACCTGCCTCCCTCACTGTAGGGTGAGCCCCCTGGGGCAACTCCTTTCTGAAAGAGGTTGGAAAATACACCTTGCTGCCCTGTGTGCACACATGATCAAGTGTATGTTTGCAAAGGCCAGAAGATAGCCTTGGGTCACACTCAGGCACCATGCATCTTGTGTTTTTCTTTTCTTTTTTTCTTTTCCTTTCCTTCTTTCTTTCTTTTTTTTTTCCAAGAAAAGTTCTCTCAGCCAGGTGGGATGGTGCACACCTTTAATCTTGGCACTCGGGAGACAGAGGCAGGTGGATCTCTGAGAGCAAGAGGCCAAGTTTGGTCTACAGGAGTACACAGAGGAACCTTGTCTCAGTAAATGAATAAATAAATAAATAAATAAATAAATGAGAAGAAAAAAAAAGAAAAGTTCTCTCATTGGCCTCAAACTTGCCAAATAGGCTAGCATGGCTAGCCAAGAGAGCCTGGGGATCTACCTGTCTCTTCCCACTCAGTACTGGAATCATAAGTATGCTACCATGCCTGGCTTGGGTTTACATGGATGCTTGGTATAAAATTCAGGTCCTTACTGAGCATCTCCCCAGCCTAGTCCATTGTCCTGGAATGAGGATTTTGTCATCACAATATAGCTTGTTTATCCCTCCTTGTTACTTCACCAAGTGTTGGAAAGGATAAGAGCCACTTCCCAAAGTTTGAGAGCAGTTAAAGATAGGAAGGGCCAACTCCTAGCATGGCTATCCACTCTCTGAGGAGTCTTGACTTCACCAAATATTGATTTGAGAAACTCTGGGGAAATTCCAGCAACACATTCCTTCTCTCAAACATATGTACATGTGTTTGACTGGCTGTGACTTATTTTTCTAGATTATTATTATCTTTTATACGTCAGTGAGTTTGTGCATAGAGCAGGCATCTGTTAAGTTTTTTTTCCCCAGTTCGACCTTTCTTCCTTCAGTCATGGGAGCCACATCTTGCAGATAACCCTTCTAGAGTGAAGACAGGGCTGTCAGCGCCCAGGCTGGTATGAGGAGCACCTTCGTTTATACAATAGTAAGAGCAATTCACACTTGCATTTTTTTTTTCTGTCTTGAGTGGAATGTGATGTCAAAAACCAGAGCTTTCCCAAGATGAAAAACTCACAACTGAGTTGTGTGAGTGTGTCCTCGATCAAGACCATTGATTATGAAACCCTGGAGGCCTGTGGTGGCTCCTTTAATAGGTAACTTCCCTTCAGACATTATTTCGGAAATGTCCTGGATGTTCCCCTAAAAACCTTGGGGTTCAGAGAAATGATGACATACACCTATAATCTCAGCACTCTGGAGGTGGAGGCAGGAGGATTATGAGTTTGAAGCTACCGTGGGCTTCATATCAAGATGAAAAAAGTAGACAGAGTTAGGGTGGGGTAGGGCCATGGACAGGAATGGCTGAACACTCAATCCTGAACTGGGAGGGTTCTTAACTGAGAGATGACCACGTGCCTGTGGTCACCAGGCACGTGTGAAATCTTCACAGAACACTGGAAGAACTACTGTTCTGAGACATTTCAGGAGGCAACAGTGGGTTTGAGCAGCACTGGGAAGAGTGTTCCCTGAGTGGTAGTGTGTGGGGAGGAATGGGATCTAAGGGGAAAGTAGCTTATCACCCTAGATGGCAACCCTTCCCAACTCCCCAGGCTGTTTCACAAGTCCATCAAAAAGGTCAACCCACGCTTGAGGAGGGCGCAGCGTGAGCCCAGTCCACACAGGTGACAAATGTCTAGTTTCTCTGTTGTTGGCTCAGGTGTGAAGAGTTGTTTGGGAAGAATTCACAGAAAGGGTGGGCCTTGGAGAAGCTTTGGGAGGCAACAGAGCTTAAGTTTCTGTTAACATAAAGAAAGAGGACTCTCGTATTTCTCACAGGGGCAGCATGGCCAGGGTTGGAGGGGCACAACCCCTCACAATAGACTGCAAATAGGAAAGGGGGAGGGGCTGTGAGCACAGGTTTGGGGTCAGATGGGGGTGGAGGGGGAGAGACTCAGATCTTCTCTTTTCTAGCTAAGCGTTCTCTGACACATGTTCCCACTCTCACGACCTCCTTTCCCCATCTTTTGAGGGGGACACCCTGAAGGACAAAGGCAGCGTATGAAAAGCTTCCATTCACACACGTTTGATTATACATTTAATAATGATAGTGTCACAGACAAGTCAAACAGATGGATTCAGAACCCTGTTGGTTTAGATGGGGTTTGGGAGGAAGATCTCTTCAAGGATCTGGGGAGAAGCTTGAAGGACCAGCGGGGAACCTTGAACTTTACTTTGTCATTGATTTAAGGTTTCCATCTGGAAATGGGATGACTAAGAGGGTTACTCCAATGCCAGTCTGTAGGTCACGTTTGAGTCACTGTATACCTCAGAGGCTGCTGGGAGCAGAGCAGTGGCTTTGAGACATGTCAGGCTACAACTAGCCAGGTGGAGTGTCAGCTTTTCATGGATACCTACGATCTAATGTACCTCCAGAGAAAAGAAAGATTTCATGGATACCTACGATCTAATGTACCTCCAGAGAAATGAAAGAGCCACTTCTAAAACCTTTAAGAGCGCAGCACCCTAGGAGAGCCGAGAATGCTGCCCAACACAGCACCATGGACGTGCAGACGATGAGCTCTCTGGCTGTTGTTGTTTGGTAACACAATTATGGACTTCTCAAGCGGGCACTTTGCAGGGGCAGTACTGTCACAGTGCCGTTGGGCACACTGGGATTTGTAAGGATGTGTAAGCTGTGAGAGCTCAGCACCCCACACAAGAGGCAGCACTTGGACCACACTTTTCTAATCATGTCCGACTGCCACATCCTTCATACTGGTTCGAGGATTAAAATGAACTTCCCTCCTCTCCTTCCCACCCCACTCCTACTACCTAGTCTGGTCCTTCTTCTCCAACCCTTCCTGAACCCTATTCAGGTCTAACCTAGGAGAGTGGCCACAGGTGAGCGGTTGTGTGCAGCCACCAGCCCCAGCTAATAATTCACATGTCAAAGGCCTAGCCCTCAATACCTTACCATATGGCTTTTATTTAGAGATGGGGTCTCTCCTTAGACAATCAAATCAAAAGGAGGTTACCATTTGGGTCGGCCTCATTCATTAGTGCGCCTATAAAAAGTGGGAACTATGGAGACAGAACACACCGTGTGAATGACACAGGTTTGCAAAGAAATGACAAAAAGAGCTGGCAGAGCTCCAGGAACCCAGGAACCCACACAGAGTCTGCTGTGGGGACCCATTCAGAAGGAGCCAGCTCTGCAAAGCTCTTGATTGTGGCCTTGCATCCTCCAGAACTAAGACAATGACTTCCTGTTGTTTAAGCCACCAAGTGTGTGCTGTGCTGTTAGCCGCTCCCAGGGGTGCCTTATCCACCCGCCCACCTCACCACCACAGCCAATCTGACACGGGCGCTTCGCTCAAAGCTAGCCCGTTATTTCCCTTGTGATTTGTCACATGTGCAAATGTCCCCAGGCTCTAAAGCCCAGCTTAAGGGCCACCTGCTCCAGGATGGCTCATCAGGATGCTTCCAAATCCAACTTCTGTTTACATGCTTGGTCCACTGTCCGTCAGGTGTGAGAGTCAGGTGTGAGCCTGCTTCACTTCAACAGTAGATGTCGAAGAGACAAGGGAGCCATTGAGCCCTGTAAGCACACGGGACCTTCCTAACCCAGGAAGTGTAGGCTGGGTATGGTGGCAGTAGTGTGAAGGAGTTTCCTGGAGGAGTGGACTTGTTTGTGCCAAAGCTCCCTGTGGTGGTGGTGATGGTTTACCTGGATTCCCACTGCTCCCAACTAAACTGACTTTATCACCCCCCCCAACACGCTATCACTACCCCATTCCATCCCCACCCCTCCTGGGAGAACATCTTGCAATGTCTGGAGACATTTTCAGCTTTTACTCGTAAAAGATCAAAGCCACCAATGTCTAGTAGGAGAGAGGCCAGAGTGTTGCTAGACACCTGACAATACACAGGACAGAGGCACAGAGAAGGGGCCCACTGGACAGTCAGGAAGGCAGTCAAAAGACCTTGCTGTAGAGACATCATTTGTTTGTGCTTGAGTGTGTGTGTGTGTGTGTGTGTGTGTGTGTGTGTGTGTGTGTGTGTGTGTGCATGCATGTGTGTGCATGCATGTGTGTGTGTATGACACACTTGTACACTCTCCCTACTCTCAACTGTCAGATAGAGAGCAGATGTCCCTCTTTTGTAGGAGAATGAATATTGAAACCTCTGTTCTTATAGGAAACACAAAAAATGGGAACTCAAGTCTTAAGTGCCATTTACTTGAATATGGCACTTTTGCAGCTAAACTCTTACTTTTTTAACATGGTCACAGAGCTTCCAAGCCACAATCATCCTTGATTATTTAAATGAGACATGTTTGTAACCTTATCTCTATGAATTACTTTTGTTTTTTCCCCTCAAACATACACACAAATAAACAAAAAGAAACAAATTCATTTAGAAACAGTGCCAGAATGCATGCCAGTTACCCAGGTACAGCTTTTAAACGAGTACAGTGGGTCTCTGAGGTGTAGGTTGGTGAGTGTGTGTTGCTTTGTCCTCAGGAAGACAGGTATTGACTGCTAAACCCGCAAAACCCTTTGGTGCGTCTTAGACGATGCAGCAAGGATGAGGTGTCCTTGAACACATGGGGCAAACAATCATTTCATCGGGATTCTAGGATCGATTCGTGTCTTTGAGTGTGAGCAAACGGGCGTCTGGTCAGGAGAACAAAGGTAACTCGGGTCAAAGGATGTGAGCTGCAGATGGTCTTCATGGGGCTGGCCTTGCTGGCGGCGTGTAGGCCTTCTCTCCAGCCATGCCACCCCCAGGCAGAGACTGAGGAATGACATAGGAAACAGTGTCATACACTGGAGTGAGCACAGCAGGGAGCCAGAGGCCTGCCTTGCCCCTTGGCGAGTACACCACAGTGACCTGAGCTTGCTAGGACATTCCCATCAGCTTCACGGGGCAGGGCAGAGCAAAAATAATGGGGTACTGGAAATACTCCAGGTGCAAAAAGGCACAGGTCCCCTGGCAGCTCTGATGTGTCACCAACCAGTTTCCTCCATCAGAGCACCAACAGGGGGATGCCCACACTAGACACCATGCCATATGGTCAAAGTATTAGCTGTGTGACCTTGAGCTACTTCCTTACCCTTTCTGATCCCTAGCCTGCTCATTTCCAGGATGAACGCCTGGGCCACACCTCCCCAGCGCCCATTTCACTTTGCGCACTAATGAAGTTCCAGCCTTTCCATGAAACTCCTGTAAAACCACCCACAGAAATCCTGCCTTCCTCTGTTGTTGGCTGAAGCCAGTGTAGTCAGTGGGCAGGCAGCAGCATGGACCGGCATAAACCTCAAAATATAAAAGAACAGCCTCTAATCAGTGGCTGAGGGCTAAGATAACGTTAGCATGTGGTCTCTTGGGAGTCTGCCCAGAGTGTTCCAACTAGAGAGTGCCCAAACATGAACGAAGGTAATCTAAGCGAGGCTTAGGCAAGACGCTATTTGAAAACTCCTGACCTTCGCAGAGTTCTGGGCCTGCCACAAGCCCCACAGGAACGGACTGGACCAGTGGCTTTTGAAATCTCCACCTCTCATAAATAAATTACACTGGGACACAAACTCAAATCCATTAGCAACAGAGATCTGGGCCATGTTATTCTAGTTGAGTGGAAGAGGAACATGGAAGGCGTCCCAGAGTCCAGCAAATGCCATGTCTGGCTTTTGCACTAGAGGTCCCCAAAATAAAGGAAACACCATCAGAAGTGATCGAATTCCTACCAAATCACATTACTGCTTATTCACTGAGAGGCCAGAGCAAAAGCAGGTGAACAGCAGAGGTGTGGGTGAACAGAACAGACCCTTGGTCTGCGCGTACAGCCTCAATGCTGCTGAAACAGCCAAAATACTGCTTCTCAACCCGCCCCTCTGTACAGCAAAAGTCCAGACGCAACCCGAGTTTAGCGCTTCATCTCACATGTATAAAGTAGACAGTCATTGAGACAGTGCAAGTTAGGCTGAAAAGCCGTTGGGGATGGGGGGTGTCCTACAAGAGAAACCGTGACAATTACAAGCTTGCCAGGGAGGCCAAACTGAAGTGATTCTTTACAACAAAAAAATCACTTGATGATGATCTCTAAAACATATTGTCAAGAGGGGGAGAAAATCAAGTTAGAAAAATGGCCGTTGGATGGCTCTACAGAAAGAAGGTCCTCGGGCACCTCTGATAAGGTCACTTCTAATCTGTGAACCCAATTCCAATCTAGGCGTGTCTAGAAAGACAAAGGCCGGTCACTGAAAACTAGAGGACCAGAGAGTAGTGGTCAAGAGCTCCCCCCTTTCCCCGTCTGTGTTTCTGTCACATTTTGCTTTTAAAATACTAGGTGTTGTCGTGTATGACTTGAATGACCAAAAGGGAACTACTGTTGCGTTCTTTCGCATTTTCCAAACAAATGAATTAAACTGGAATTCAATTTTTAAAGGTGTATCTTAATCTCAGGGCCACGCCCAGTAAGCAAACAATACACACCTGTGCAGGCCACGCCCACCCTCCTCTTTTTACATTCTCCTTGTGTGGCCGATTAGGGCATCCTTTAGCTAGGTGTTGGCAGGGATCATTAAAGCTAATACCGGGCCCTATCCAACACCCAGGGGCTCCTGTCGGCCACACTATGTAGGCTTGGGCTTGTCCCCACACAGCCCCACCCAGGTATAAGGACCCTTCCGTGACGTGACCACAAATCTTAAAGAACTCATTGATGGGGATGGAGGAAGAGAATGGAGGGGGTAGGATGGGAGGGAGGAGGCAAGTCTCAACCCCAAACCCCCAATCCACTGGCAATTAATCAAAAGCTACGCGCACCCTGAGCTGAGCTCAGTTGTGCAATACTCCCGCGATGGGCTGAGATTCCGAAGCTAGGTTCCGCCGAGAAGCCCAGACTTTGTCCTGCAGAGATTCTCGCCCGGAACATGACTGCCCGGATTTCGATTGATCGTTGCTCGTAAGGTGCCCAAGCCCCGCGGGGCCATTGCAACTTCTACAAGCATGCACCGTGATCAATATTTATAATTACCTTTCTCTTTCACCATGGCAACAGGGTCCTTGGCCGGGGGCACCGAAAGCAACAGGAATGCGCTCTAGGCGTGCAAGCAGACCGATCCGATCCGCCGCCGCGGAGCTACGAGGAGACGCCCCCGGCACCCACACGCGAAGTCGGGGCAGCCGTGCGAAGTCCCGCCCCCGCCGCGGCTCCCACGCCCGCCCGCCGCCCGCCCGCACGGTGGCCGCGCCCTGCTCCCGGACGCTGTCGTCTGGATGAAACCACTCGCTCCAGCTGCTGCGGTAGCAAATGCGAAATTCCAGCGTTGATCTCCGGGCACTGACACCACCTTGCATTCCTGACGCCCTGGAAAATGCTCCGGAGCCCTGGCTCCCCTCCCAGGGTCTGATAAATGATTGCCGAAGGAGGAGGGAGGCCAAGCCACACACAGCCGGGGGCTGTTCCCCTAAGTAAACTCGTCAATTGCTAGCTTGTTAGTTTCCTATGACAGCTGCTTTCAACCCTGAGTACAGCCTCTTTCAGGGAAACTGAGTAAGTAAAAGTGGCCTTAATAGAAAAACAATACCAAGTTCATTTTCCTCTGGAAAAAAAAATGAATAAATGCCATTTGGTTGCACATGGGCACACACACACACACACACACACACACACACACACACACACACACACACTTTTTTTTTTTTCTTGAATGGGGGCAGGAGAAAGGAGAAGGGAGTGAGGCCTTTCATGATCCGGTTCATTATCCAGGCTCAAAATAAAAATCTGACTAATCCAGTTGGGGAAGATCCTAGCTCCTACTTTCCCTCTGTTTCTTCAGCATTTTCCTCTTAAACTGTGTGGTTGTATGTCTGTGAGGGAGGAACCCTCTTCACCGTAAGGGACAAACAGTGTTGGCTTCTACGAGTACAGCCAGGACTGGCCTGACTTGACTTGCAGGGAGGGCCGCACGCACACACTGCAGCGAAGCTCCAGATTCTGGCTTTGGCCTTCTGACCTACCAGGTCAAGGGCAGGTCAAGGGCAGAGGACTTCCTGGTTCACAGAGCTGCAGCCCGCCCACCCACCCGGTCAAGTATCTGCCTGCGGGGTTCCAGCTCTAAGTGTCTCACATTGTACACATCCACCAGTGTGGGAGAGAAGCGATAAGCTTGAGACTTAAGACAGACGTTGTACCGCTCAGGGAGACGAGCAGATGGCCAGCCAACACATCTTTCAGAACCAGAATGCACAGCCAGTATTAGACTGTATTTACTGCAAATATTTTACCGTGTTGGGTCTAAGGGAGCCAGGGGAACAGAAAGGAATAGAGCCGACCAACCTGCCTGGGCTTTGACTCAGAGGGTGCCGATGGCTGGAATGAATTGGGGGGAGGTGAGGCTGGGTAGAAGGAAGAGAAACACCCATTTCTTCATCGCCATCTTGGACAGGTCTTGATTGCTTGCTGGCTTTCTGGTGAGTAAAAGTAGCAGCTGTGACATTTCTACATCTGTGACTCGGGGTTTTGCTATCGATAGACAGCTTGGCCTGAAAACCAGGGCTAAGTCCCCTCCAGCTTCTGCGCTGTCTTTTCTATGACAGCGTCACCCACACTACACCTGCCACCGGGCAGCCTCACTGGGGCCGGGTCATGCTTATTCTGTGGCCAGCTGGAATATAAACACTACAAAGCCTAGAAGTGGCTTTCTAGAGCTTCCATTCACATGCACGAGCCAAGCATTAGAGGGACACCACCCAAAGTGCAGAGGATGTCAAGTTTCAAGAACATCACAGACAGACACGGGCCCTTCGCATTCCCTGATTTTTCATGGTTAAATCTGTGCTTGTCTACTTTGCCTGCCCAGATCACTCCCAGCCGTTAAAGAGATGTTGACAAGTAAAATCAACCTCAGAGAGCAGGAATTAGCTCCACCGATGAGCCTAGCAGGTGAGCGTGCTCTGTTTGTTTCACAAATAGATCAGCGTTGCACTTAAGCCTGGCTCTCCAAGGATCTCATGTCATTCAGCTGAAAGCTGAAGAATACTGGGGCTGAAGACCTGGTTCCTAATCCTGGCACAGCACAATAAAAAAATAAATAAATAAAATAAAAATAAAGCCGAGGGAATAGCTTCTCCCCTTTTCTCCCTGCTGGACGTCACAGGAGATTCTTTTGATTTCTAGCTCAAGGCCAGTCACTCATAGGTGCACCTTATACTGTAAATGTCATTAGTCCCATCCCTTCTTTAGTCCATGTGACAGTTTTAAATTCTGAGATTTACACCCACAATACCAAGCTGGTCTTGTTGCAAGTTCTGAACATACCTTTACACCTCTAGTGTCCATTTTCAAAGATACTTTCTCTACAGGCAAATACTGCATGGTGCCCCCCCCCACACACACACACAGTGTTTTCCATGGTTGTCTGTACCGCAGTCAGTTAATCGCTAAGTAGCCGCCATGTGGTACAAGGCCCCCTAACCATCAGGCTTTGCTACTTTAGGATCAGAGCATCCACTTTGCACCCTCAAGATAACCAGAGGCGACTGCTCAAGTTATTTTTGGAATATGGGGGAGTAAAACCATTTTTTTTTTTTTGTCTATTTGGCCTCAGGACCAGGAGCTTCAAAAACAGGAGCTAGTGTAGATATTTGCTTGTTTACGCTGGAAGCTGGGGGGGAGGGGGGGATGCAGAACTGAAAGCAGTTCATGAGAAAGGGTTTTATCTGTATTTCTGGGGTTGATTTCCAGTGAAGAGATCTCAGCCTCATCTCACTGGGGTGAGGCCAGTTCACACTAAGGCACTGACCGCACCGACCAGGGGTTTACGTGCCGTCTGCCTCTCAGCCCTTCCACTCATTCACCGCTGCTTCTTCATCCACTCATAAAACGAAGCAAAGATTGTGCATCGTGACCAAAGGATGGAAACCACACTGCTGCAGAGAACAGGCTTTTGTGACCTTTCCCCTCCACTCTTGGTAATCAGCCAAGCATCCATCACTGAGTAGAAATGCCTGCTGAGTGGAAAATGTTACCACGGGAACAGGCGCGGTGGAAGAGCCCTCTCCACAGCGGAGCTGGCACCTGCCATGCAGCAATGCCAGGGCCCTTTCATGGCCTTAGGATCCTAAGGTATGCGGGTGACATCTCCACCCCTCTCAACAGCCTCTCCAGCAGAACCCAGTAGAAACATACACAGAGTGCACACATACACATACATACCGCATACACAGTGTTCATACATGCATATACACATACATAGCAATACACATCTGCAGAGTACACACATGCATACATACATACATAGCACACACATGTACGTGTTCATATACACAGGATGCACACATGCATATACACATACATAGTGCATACACAAGTACACATACAGAGCGCACATATGCATATACCTATACACAGGGCACACACCAGACACACACACACACACACACACACACACACCAGACACACACCAGACACGTATACACACACATACACACACACACACCCCAGACACTTATACACACACACACCCCAGACACTTATACACACACACACACCCCAGACACTTATACACACACACACCAGACACTTATACACACACACACACCAGACACTTATACACACACACACACACACACACACCCACTTATACACACACACACAGACACTTATACACACACACACACACAGACACTTATACACACACACACACAGACACTTATACACACACACACACCCAGACACTTATACACACACACACACACACACCAGACACTTATACAACACACACACACACACACACACACACACCAGACACTTATACACACACACACACCAGACACTTATACACACACACACACACACACCAGACACTTATACACACACACACACCAGACACTTATACACACACACACACACACACACACACACCAGAGAACAAGGCACTTATTTTCTCTCTACTTTGTGCTTACATCTGTCTCTCCCTACCTCAGACGCTAGTGGGATGTTGGCTCATGTCAGGTGTCATGCAGACAGCACAGAAAGGAGATGCACAAATACTCACAGAGAACTTAGGACGGGGCTGAGAGACAGTGTGCACAGGCAGTTAGTTTTATGCCCCAGCAGGGAAGTCAGGATGGGAAATGGATAAGGGCTGGCTGGGGTGGGTGGGACGCTAATGACCTACTCCAGCGGAGGTCATGGAACAGGAGGTATCGAGTAGCTGGCTGCTTGTAGGTGGCAGAGGAAGTGCAAGCTTAGGTGTGTGGGAGATCACAGAGGGCTCATCATGCCACGCCACGCCAGGACTTCAGAGGTGGTGTGGCTGGAATCTCAAGTCTAAGGCACTTCTTTATTCCGAAAATGAGTTCTAACATCCTTGGCTGCATCTCAAAGCCCCCCTGTGACCTGTTTCCAGCCCTGTGTGTTCCGTCCTGTTTCCCGTATTTAGCAGACTGTCTGATACGGACTAGGTGTCCAGAAAGTGTCCGGGTTTGTGAGTTTACTTAAACATCTCTCTGATAGTAGGAAGGAAAGGATCACTTTACACACCACACATGTGGCGTTTTTAAAAGCACAGTTCATTTGGGATTCTTATGGTTCCACAGTGATGGCTTCATCTCCATGATGGGCTACGCTCGAAGGAAGTGTATGCATGAAGGTGTATCATTTATTTCCACCCCAAGTATGTTCCGAAGATTGCTCAGGCACAGATGTCCTTGAGCGCTTGAAGTGCAGACACCTGGCCTTCACTGCTGGTCTGATGACCCAGATTCTGATGGGCATGAGGCCTGAGCTATAGCCAGCTCCCTGAGTGATTAGTGACCCCAGGCCCAGACATGCAACCCACAAAATGGGAAGACAGAATAAGATTGGCAAACAGCTGTGTGCATGGCATCACATCTGGAAGATAATGCTTACACTGTTCATGAGCCAACATAATCTGTGAGACAGTTTCCATGACCTTAATGAAAATTTACTGAGACACATCCCTGCCAGCCTGTCTCCTTGGGGCTGCTAACTCTCGAGTGCTCACGAGACAGCTCAGGACATTTGTCCCCCCTCAATGCCAAGCAGAGCTCTTGTCCTGGAGTCCTTAATGGAGAGGGGGTTTTGGCACTTGTTCCTAGAGCTTCCCTATGGTCTACGGGAGCCAGTTCTGAATTTGGATCTAAGCAAGAGGTTACAACTCAAGAAAATGCCTAACAGTTGTTGTAGTTTATATAAAGGTCACTATAAACAACCCACTGAGGATATAAATGGCAGAGCAACAAAGTCAGTCATCTTTCTCCAACCTATTACTGGAGTCTGAAGAATTTTTTCTGATAGAGTCTCACAGACCTCAACCTAATTTCAACCACACGAGACATTCTCATGTACCCAAACAGCTCTGGCTGACTAGTAAAGGGCATTTTGAAAATCAAGTTGCTCTTGGCTTTCTCATTTTCTTTCATGTCTCCCAGATAGTAGTCCAGTTTTTTTTTTTTTCTGTCATAGAACAACCAATTTTTGTCAGGTAGGGTTGCAATGCCTTCATGGTAAAGAAGGCATGGTAAGAACAGGCAAGCACATGTGTCCAGGAAAGTCACAAGCTTGTGAACCTCCCCCATTGCTCAATAACTCTCTCTCTCTCTCTCTCTCTCTCTCTCTCTCTCTCTCTCTCTCTCTCATTACCGACACCAAGACTAGGATCCTAGTGTTTACTTTTCCAAAAGATTATGAGTTTATGAGCGCTCTTGGGAAGGAGCTCACATGTTATGGCATCTGTGGTCACACAATAATGACATTAAGTAGGAATGCAGTATTTGATGGATACTAAGTACTTCAGTCAGCGGTCCCTTAATGTAACAAACATCTGAAGTAAGTACCTCCCTGAAAGAGAAGTTTACTCTTAGGTTTCCATCCACAGGCAGTGGGCTCCAGCTCTTTCAGAGCTGTGGTGGAGAGTGCCTGACATCTCATGGCTGTTACCTCAGAGAAGAGGTGTTCTCCGAAGGGCACACCCTCCATGACCAGGAGACCTTCCCCCCTAGGCTCCACCTTTACCATTTCTGCCACTACCCAAGAGCACCAACCTAGAGCCTCCAACACGGGAACCTCAGATACACTCCAGATCCAAGGGCAGCACTAAAGAGATAAATGCTGACAGCTTACCATGAGAAATGCCAAAGTTCTAAGTAAGTATTCATTTAAAACAGCAGATAGGCTGACAGAAAAATCCAACTCTTAATTTACCTTTAATTTTTAAAGGAAATCCAGTCTCTTAGATTAAAAAAAGATTAACAATTGCTTAAAAGTCTTGGCTGAAAGATCCAAACTGAGAATGACCTTGAAGAGAAAGCAAGCTGTAAAGGACTCCAGCAGCTAAATCCTTTGGGAGCCACATCCCTCTTTCCCTCACTGTCATTTTTGTCACCGTTTATGGAGTGACAATCATGTGTCAGCCACCATTCCCGCCTGGTTACCATGCCACCTCATTTATTCCTCCTCACAGTTGGTCAAGTCACATGTTAGGACACTAAGTAAAAGCTAAGAGTAAAGTTGGCCATAGCACCAGGATGTATCCCTGGTGCATGAGCTGGCTTGATGGAGCCCATTCTCTAGGAGGGGATGCTGTGTCAGCCTTGATGCAGTGGGGAGGGGCTTGGTCCTGCCCCAACTTAATGTGCCAGACTTTGTTGACTCCCGATGGGATCCCTTTCCTGTTGGGAGGATTGGGTCGGGGTGGGCTGGGGGAGGGCATGAGGAGGGGTGAGAGGAAGAGCTTTGGTTGGAAATTAATTAATGAAAATAAATAAATAAATAAATAAATAAATAAATAAATAAATAAGAGAGTCAGGTTGGTCCAAGTTCAAAATCACAAACTCTGCCTTTGGGTAGCTGGGTTTTCCATTCTATGCAGGTTGAGACAGCCTCCCCTTCTTATTCTCAGACCACACACACACACACACACACACACACACACACACCATATGCAGAAGCAAAAACACTCCATTCAAGTGCCCAAACACATACACACACTCACACAGAGAGACAGGCAAGCACACGTGTCCAGGAAAGTCACAAGCGTGTGAACCTCCCCCATTGCTGGATAACTTTTTAAAGTATTTCTTACAGAAGACCTGAGACATGTGTAAAGTAATCTCTCTCCTGATAATTTATGCTTCATCTGATGCCAGACTTCATGTGACAGGGTTTGCTAAAGCAAGGGCATCATAGCCTTGTTGTGGCAGACACTGCCTCCCTGGACAGCAGGCAGGTACCCAGATCCACACATCTTTGACAGTGCTGCTCAATCATTAGCTCTGCCCAGTCATTCTCAGGAAATTGTGTTTTGTGGTTTGCATCAAGTTAAAAGTTCTTTTTATTGGTTGCAGAATTTTGCAAGATATAAAAACCTTCATTTCCCACCCTGCCCTCACTTGGCCTCCCAGCCTTCCCCATCACTCCCTGGCACTCCCAGAAAACAGCCTTTTCTCATTCTCCTGGTACATTTCAGTCATCACCCGAGGAGCAAGCCAAGTCAAACGGGCAGCATGAACAGCCATCACTCCCCATGTGACCACAGGAAGGACAGCTTCAGGAGGGACCGTGCCACCCAGGCTCTACACCGAGAAAATCTGCAATTTGTATGACTAAAGAGGACAACTAAAGTCACAGAGCTCTTTGTCCAGGATTGGTGACGCAATTGCACAGAAATGGCCCCACCCTCCTGTCTGGCCTCTTACCAGCATTACTTTATTAAGTCACTCTGGCCACACAGGAAACGTGCTCAGACACAGGCTGGGGTTGAATTCCACATACTCGGTGCCCAGTGGCCTTGGGCGCATTACTTTCCCTATGCGGGGTTCAGCAATCACATCTGAGAATGGCGGTAACACACTCCACTGGTGAGGTCATGTAAGGCTTCGTGGGCGAGAAACCTGAGTAAGGTGTGGTCATATTGACATCTGTCATAATACAGTCTTCCAACTGTATTATTACCACTATTCACTTCGTAAGTGAAGAGGGCAATAGAGCACTCATGCTATCAAGTGAGATACGCATGGGGTGTGTGTCTCATCCCTGCTGTTCCACTGGCCTGTGTGCAATGCCCCATGAACGGGGAACTCCAAGGCAATGGTGACACACACCTTTAATCCCAACACTTGGGAAGCAGATGTAGGCAAATATCTGAGTTTGAGCCCAGCCTGGTCTACAGAGCGAGTTCCAGGACAGCCAGGGCTACACAGAGAAACCCTGTCTCTAAAACAAACCAAAAGGAGGAGGAGGAGGATGAAGAAGAAGGAAGAGGAGGAAGAAGAGGAGAAGGAAGAAGAAGAGAAAGAAAAAGAAAGAAAGAAAGAAAGAAAGAAAGAAAGAAAGAAAGGGAAAAAAAGGAAGAAAGAGTGGGCAGGAGGAGCCCTGTTGCTTCCCTTGCATCCCCGCTGCCTTCCTGGATAACCCAGTCGCTTACACTGGAAATGGCAGCACAGAAGATGCTGGCTTAGAAATGAGTCAGGAGCCCCTGAGCTGGAGGCAGACAAGGGTGACAAGGGTGGGTGGCAAAATGGAGTAGGTAAGTCATTTTCTGTGTGTGCCTAGGAAGTAGGAAGTACTTTAGGAAAAAGACAAGACAGAGTTGGGAAGAGGGGACATGGGTGAATTGTCATCTGAATAATGGCACAGAGGGAAAAGAAGGAGCTGGGCGGGGTCTGTGGACACAGATATCCGACAGAGTGGGAACAATGTCCGCAGGTAGGACTTTACCTGGCAAATCAAAGCAGGGAGAAGCTAATAGGAACAGGGGGAATTGGGTGAAAGGTGGAAGGGGTTAGGGTTCTGTGTCAGCGAAAGGTCCTGGCCTTTCCTGTTGAGCTGGAACCACTGAAGATTGTGAGCACAGAGCCCAGGATCTGATGTCATCTCAACTCTCTGTCCTCAGTGAATGACCAGGGGGGAGGGAGTTTGTGAAGGTGCAGAGCACTGAATTAGGACACAAAACAATGAAAAGGACCTCCGGGCTGAGAAGATGGCACAAGAGAATGAGGATGGAGATAGCAGAAGTTGAAAAATGAAAACTAGGGAGCAAGAGAGGATCAACATTAAGAAATGAACAAAAGAGATGCCAAATGAGACACCAGATTCTGAACACAGGAAAATCTGAGACGATTTCAGTGCCTGCAGAAGAAAGGAGGATGCAAAACACGGAGAGAACAAATGTCATGGAGGATGAGGCTTCAAACTTACCCCATGAGAAAACACAACAAAACAAATAACCAAAAAGCAGATTACATACAACACCTGTGTGAACATTAAACAAATTAAACAGTACACATGGTCAACAAAATTTACATAGCAAGCTAACCGACTAAACTTTGGACTTCAAGGGTATTATTATTCTCCAGTTATCCAGGCAGGAAAAACACCCCCCCCCCAAAAAAAAAAAAAAACTTCACCGTACACAGAGAGAGATGTGAAGCCTGACCTTAGATTCCCAGCAACACCAGCTTACGAAGCACAAAGGGCCCATGCTGGTGGCTGAAGGAATGAGAGTATTTGAAGAACCTCACATTCAGTCAAAGCTGTTCATACATAAAGGCAATGGCAGTCAGACCCCCAGTACACACACACACACACACACACACACACACACACACACACACACACACACTCAAATACTCACATACATACTCACATACACACCCTGGTCATTGCTGGGATCTACATTAAGTTAGGACTGATTGGGGCAGGCATCTCAGGCCCCAGTATGTGCCCAGGTTCCAAGGTGTGAGAGGAAGCCGATGCAAAGAAAGGTGGGATTTTCTCCCAGGCTGCTCATCTAGAGTCATCTGGAAGAAAAGCAACCTAAGTCATCCTTATCTTTATGCCTAAAAAAGGAAAAAAAAATCATATTGATCCACTGATCCCTTTCAAGGAGTCTTCCAAGTTAGATTATAGAGATCAATGGAATACCCACAAGAGACCAAATACGTCCACCAAAGCTAGTTTTTCTCAAGCAAACCAATGATTTATGGGATCATTTGATTGTGCAAGCACAGTGGAATTTGTAAGCATACATACCCTGCTTAAGCCCTGTCTCCTTACATATGCAAATGAGCTCGCTTGGACTGGCTGAGGTAGTTAAGGTCAGAAGCCTGATAAACATGTATGCTGCTCCGAAGCATCTTTCAGCCTTGGTTACCTGTGAGGGGAGTGGGTGGGGCTCAGGGCACTTTAGAAGGACGAGTTCTTTTTAACACTAATGTTAACTCCAATGTGCTTACACATGTAGGAGAGTTCTTCAAGTTCTTAAACAGCTGCAAGTTGCTCCAGTTCAACCAGAGAGTGCTCTGTGCCATGTGCCACGGCCAACAGATTTCTGGAAGAGCTGCCGTCTAAGGCAGCTTCCTTCCCCTCTTTCCTGTAACCCCCAGCAAGATGGAAACACTGTGTCTATGTGCTGCATTTATTGGGGTTTTGGAGAAAATTGATACAAAGAGAAATGCTTTAGAACGGTTTTTTTTTTTTTCTTGGATTGAGATCTGAAATACACACTTTGTCTTTCTTGAATGTAATATAAGAGCTCTGAGAATCTTTGCTGGATATAAATTTCTGCACAAAAATAAAAATCAACTGACCCACAAAGGTGGTGCTAAGCTACAGAATCCATAGTGGAAAGCCAACTGATCACAGCTCTGGAAGACATGAATGATGGCTGACTCATTCATCATGCTAACAAACAGCACATGTTGTGCATCTATAGCACAAAGCGTTTCCTCCAAGAGGCTGAAAATGGCCCAAACCCGAGAGATAGAAACTGAGCCCTCTCTCGGGTGACTTTCTCATGGTACAAAGAGTTTCAGACGTGTCTTTAAAGCACCGTAGAAAGTGATTTACATCTGAGACACCAGGAACATGCTCTGCGGGTTTGCAAAAGAAATGCTTGCTGCATGGGGAGAGAAAGAAAAGCTCCAAGAGTAGTGGTTGTTTCCAGCTTCAGGACATCAACATCCAACAGACATTTCGTGTAGAAACCGAACTGGATTACTCCTGGATTTTTTGTTTCTGTTCATTTGCTTGGGCTTTTGACAAGGAATTTAATTTTTTAAAAATGTGTTAGAAATAGTTGCCCACATCCTTGCTAAACTCCTAACTAAAACTGGCCAGCGGAACCGTGGTCTGTTAGGTCAGGTTCAGCTGAAGGATTACTGAACACATTAACATCACACAGCATTTCCATTGAGGATAATACAGTTCTCAGTGGTGACCTCGATAACCAGGCAGCTACTTATCCAGTATCCAGTGTCCCTGTGATACTGACTGATGCCTACTAAGTGACTACAGAGACGACCTGTCACCTTTAAGGACAGACAAGTCAGGCCTGTGAGAGGGATAAGATCAGCACTCACCAGAATCACCAGTTAGCACTTAAAGAAGAGACTGATAGGAAATAGAACTGGGAATTGACCACAATATCCTAGTGATGTGAAAAAAAAAAAAAAAAAAAAAAAAAAAAAAAAAAAAAGGCCTTATAAACTGTCAGGTCAGGATGGACAGAGGGAGAGGCTGGGAATAAGACCTATACAATTTAGATTTAGAAGGCAGTGAGAGGGTAAAACTGGCTACTATGTTCAGAAACAATTGGTGATCTAGGATAAAAATAATAAGTACAACACACCCAAATACAGGGGGATAGTTGATGTAAGGAACAGAAATCTCATCTGCCAGATTGCACATGACCGTATCGCAGCGTTGTGACAGTCTGTACCGCATATGCACAGGAACTGCCAAAATACGGTGTGAAAGTTGCCCTGACCAATTATGCTGCAGCCTACTGCACCGGCCTGCTGCTGGCCCACAGGCTTCTCAATAGGTTTGGTATGGACAAGATCTGTGCAGGCCAAGTGAAGATGACCAGAGATGAATTCAATGTGGAGCGCACTGATGGTCAGCCTGGTGTATCCCCTTGCTATTTGGATACAGGTCTTGCCTGAACTACAGCTGGCAATATAGTTATTGGGGCCCTGAGGGAGCTGTGGATAGAGGCTTGTCTGCTCCTCATAGTACCCAACGATTGATTCTCTGGTTCTGATTCTGAAAACACAGAGTTCAACGCGGAAGTACACCATAAGCACATCACAGGTCAGACCATCTCAGACTACGTGCGTTACCTAGCAGAGGAAGGAGAACATGCTTGCAGGAAACAGTTGTCTCGATATACAAAGAACAACGAAACTCCAGATGCAGTGTGGGAGATGCACACGGAAGCCCATGCTGCTGCCAGAGAGAACCCAGCCTGTGAGAGAAGTGAGGATGATGTGAACAGTCCCCAGAATGTCTTTGGCCCAGAAGAAAGGTGGGGTGCTCAAAAGAAGACAAGCTTCCTCAGAGCCCAGGAATGGGCTGCCAGAACTACAGCAATTTCCTATGAAGATTGTTTCATAAAGATAATGAACTTATTGACCAAGAAACTAAAATAAGTAAACAAACAAATACATAAACAAGTAATAAAAAAGTAGGCAGGGCAAAGCAGGTGCAGAGAGCACAATGAAACAGAGAATGCCTTCCCTCCGTTTTTTCTATTGTTATTCAAATCATTTGGATAATTTTCTTTGCTCATATTTTGGGTTAATTTTATCTATTTTCCAGCTCTAATGTCAAGTTCCATTTTTCTTTCCCTGGCCTCTTCTTTCCTTTGGAAAAATAACTACATTGGTTACCTAGGCAACTATTAATCATCTCATATTTGGAGAGGAGGGAAGAAAATAAGGAACCATGTTTAAGGTCCTACTAAACACAGAAATATTTTTCTTTATATGCTCTTTTTAGGGGGTCGTGATCCATTTGTAATGGCCTTGTTTATCCATATTTTGCACATGATAAAAGTGAGACTCAGGGGTATGAAGTAGCTTTTCTGGGCCACACAACTGAAAGGAATGGGGCTGGATGACTTTGAAGTTGGCAGCGTGGCTGACTGGCAGCAATGCATCTGAAGCCGCTGGGCTGAGCTATGCTGCAGGCCTCCGCAGCAGGGCCAGGGAAGCCTTTCTCCTCTGGCTTCTGCAAGCATCCATTCAGTCATTGTCCACACACTCACACACCCTTTTCCATGGTAGATACTATAATGCACTAAAAACATAAACATGGCTCCCTCCACAGCCTCAGGAGAAACCGAAAGAGGGTGGTTATACACAGGCCAGTGCAA
This sequence comes from Cricetulus griseus, assembly GCF_003668045.3. NCBI lineage: Eukaryota > Metazoa > Chordata > Mammalia > Rodentia > Cricetidae > Cricetulus > Cricetulus griseus. Next base: position 4,231,600 of record NC_048596.1, on the reverse strand, counting down.
CAGAAATATACACAGGATGCCAGGAAAGCACAGGGTAGCATAGGGGGAGGGGTGTGAACAGGCCTCTCCGGAGGGGCAAGGGCTTAGCCTAACTGCTGGTTACTGGAGAACCATGGAAGGTGACAGGGCACCTGAAAGAGCCGGTGCGGGAAGACACCCACTGTGGCATGACCCTTCCGATCTCTGTAGGGTGTGCTACAGGGGTTTGGGGTTAATGCTGGGGTGTGGCAGAAAACTGGGTTTGACAGTCCATGGCTTGAGATTCGGTTCCAGTGAACGTGAGTAAAATAACGAAAGGTGGGGGTGGGGGTGGGGGTGGTGGGGTGGGGTGGGGTGGAGGGTGGTAACTCTAAGTAAAGGGGGAAAGGGAACCTTCTAAAATGTCATCCAGGGCTGGAGCCTTTTATCTCCCTCTATCTATGTTTTCCTAAGACTTAGAAAAAACTGGCTGTTCCCGGCCCTGGGGACACTGGTCTGTAATCACAGCTACTTGGGACGCTGAGGCAAGAAGACCCCAAGTCCAAGGCCAGCCCGAGTTACAGTGTGAACTCAAGGTGAGCCTAGAAAACTTAGAATCTGAGCATCATAAAACTGGGAAGAAAGCTCCCTGGTGGAGTGCAAGTGTGAATGCCCCAATTCAGTCCCCACTGTTGTAAAATAAAGAGAAAGGAGGAAGGAATAAAAGGAGGCACAAAGAAGCCTGGGTGTCACTGTCATTTGCATCCTGAGCAGAATGAAAGTTAGAATGAGGCCGTTCCCTTGAAGGAGTCACATCCTCATAAGATGTGACCCTGGATATCAGTGTAGGGGGGAGCAGAAGTCACAACATGGTGACCTCCAATGAGCAGCAGGTGCCTGTTACTACCTTGTGTCAGAAGAGCCACCAGTCAGGAAAGTGGGGCTGAGGAGGAGGGAAATCCCTACCTACCAGTCTGTGTACGTACTTTTCCAGCCCCCCTCTCGGGTTTAAGGGAGCCCTTTACAGTTGAGTCTAAAGTCGTAAAGACTCAGCTCCTCTTCCCAGTGCAGCCTCTCATCACTGCCAGGAGGGTGCTCCAGAGCATCCAGGGGACCAGAGGTTTTTAACCATATCCCACAGTACCCGAGACCTCCCCAGTGACGGAGACATTCCTGATTGAGGCTGTCGATCAGGAATACTGAGCGGGCTCAGAAGGGACATGCAAATTAAAGAATGGCGACATTGCATATTATGGTTTGAAAACAGCATCGTGTTGCTTTTAGAAACACACACACATATGTACACACATTTGTAGGGGACACCGTAACCACACCTGCTCGGGGCTGGCTACAGGTGTGCCTGACGCCAATGCACACACACACTTACATGCAAGCAGGCGCGCGCACACACACACACACACACACACACACACACACACACACACACACACACAAGGTTCCCCCAGTTATGTGGCATCTGAACACTGGGAGAAGACATCCCTGGGGAATATAAGCATGGCAAGGCTGCCCCAGAAGGATCTCCCAGCAGCAGAGAATCTCAGCATAGCACATGATGAAAAATGTGGACTTCAGTGTCAGGTAGATCTGGTCTAAACCTGACTCTTCCACCCAGTGTTGATGTTAGGAGGGAGTTGTCTCCATTTCCTCAGCTGTCAAATGGGCGTCAGAGTATTACTGCTGCAAGATCAAGCCAGTCAAAATCCTAGCACGGATGAGGAGGAACTCTCCAGGCCTCAGCTGGGAACAGTTGGTGGCAGCTGGGGAGGGAGAGTCATTTTCTTTGAGTCGGGGCCCCAGTAGGTTGCCTTTCCCAGTGGATGGCCCCACAGCCATGTGCATACAGACAGCATGAGCTGGACACAGTGGGGTATTGAAAAAGGAGGGCATGAAGCTGGAAGGGAGCCCTCTTGTGGGGAGGGGGTTGGGAGGAGTTAGAGAGGGAAGAGAGGGGTGGACAGGATGACAATTCATTGTCTACCTGTATAGAACTCTCAAGGAATAAATGAAAACATTTCAAAGGTAGTATTGGCCGGCCTTGTGGACTTATTGTAAATACTAAACACAGAAAAATAAAAAACAGTGGGTACAGCAATACTGAGCATAACCTCTCAGTAGGCTCCCAGCAAACGGCAGATGGTCCCTCATAACGGGGGCTCCCTCCACCATCCAAGATGGAGTTAGAGACATGGCAGACGCTCCCTGTTTACTGTGTATTGTTTTGCCCTCAGTCCCAGCTTCTTACTCATTCTCTTCCTGTTCTTAAATAAGGAAATGCCTTCCCCACCAGCTTCCGGGGTTGTTCTGAGCACTAAGGAGGTCTGCAGAGATCCATGTGGGGACACCCTGAGCCCTGCACAACTCAAGCAGGGGCTGAGCATCAGACAACAACAGGAAGCTGCCGCATTGCATCCTGGGCTGTTTCTGGCAGCTTCAGGAGGACTTTACCAAATGTCCCCTTGTCCCCTGCCAGGAGCTGCTGGTGAGCACTGCAGCTTCACCCCTACAGGAAGGCGCAGGAGTGCAGGAGGGTGCACTTCCTCAGAGCACCTGTCCCTAACAGGATGCTCCAAGCACACACTGGCTTCCTGGGAACCCCACTTCCTGAGATTCCCTCACAGTGCCAGGTCCTGGGGAGATGGAAATCAGGCTTCATAGCACTAGAAGGCAGCACCAGAATAATTTTTGTTTTGACTTCTCTGGTTTTTATTTTGTTTTGTTTTGAGACTGAGTCTCCACACATGTAGCTCAGGTTAGCCTTGAAATGGCTATGCGGCCAGAGGTGGCCTCAAACTCACAATCCCCCTGCCCCTCTACCTCCTAAACACTGGGATTACAGGCTTATTCCACTAGTTTGAAATAATTTCTAAAATCAACTATTATCGTTATTGTAGCCAGAATTTTCGGGATGCTCGTATGTGCCCAAATACCAAACACTTTGACAAATACCAAATGCATATTCTCATTTAATCTTCAGCCAACAGTGTCCTCAGACCTGGACCAGGAGGGTTCTGCCCTGATCCTGGGCCTTCCTGGCCTATCTAACTCTTCTGGGTCTAGGACCAGCTGGGGCCAACGGTGCCTCTGGATGGAGCATCACAGCCTCCCCTTGGTATACTTCCTGACATTGGTGGCCCTTGACACCCTCTTGTGCTCTGTATGGCTGACTAGGTACCCTAAAGAACGGAGGCCAGGAGCCCTGCCCATGGGGTTTTGGGAACAGGCTCGGGGATAGTTCTATTCTAGAAGAGAACTTGGTGAACAACCACACCCCAGGGTACTATGCTTCATCTTCCTCATGGGCTATTGACATAGCTTTTGGGGTGACTCAACTTGTTTATATAGACAGGGACCCCCCCCCCCGCCCTGCAAAGATATTTTTCCAGGGTCATATATGTGAGACGCTCATACCAGATTACACTTGTCTGCAAACTTTACTCCCAGGGAAATACTGACGTACATTAACTTCCTGAATACCGCACTTGGTGAGAGGAAGAGTTGACACTCAAGTCCTGGAATGTCCCAACTCAAAGCCATGCTCTCTCAATAAAAAAAAAACAAAAAAACTATCTTGTCTTTACGATCATGCCACTAGACAAACCCTTTCCAGTTCAACACAATTTGAACCTCAGCTTTGTGTAGGTCACACCCCTTGCTGGAGTTAATCAGCTGCTAGTGTAGTTCTTTTCCATTCATTCTTGTGGTTATGAGAGAATGGCACTGTTGGGGGGGGGAGGGCTTTGACATCATATTTCTCATGACTGACAATTATTCCAACCATGTTTTGAAAGAAACATATTCATTATAAAGAACGTAAAACTGGAGGATAAAATATGTGGCTGTCCCTCTGCCATAGCCTCCATTTCTCCGACTCCTGTCCCATTCACGATACACGAAGGACCATGTTTCTTTGACACACACGGTACAGAAGAACAGGCTAGGAGGCCCTGTATCACTTACACCAATCACAAAACACAAACCGGCGTCCAAAGGTGACTCGGTTACTTACCAGATGGATTGCAGCTGCTAAACCTGAACTCAGGTGAGCCACAGTCCACAGAATACAGGTAGAACAGATGTGTGACCGTGCTGTGCCTGTGTTGAGCAGGGCGGGGTGTCTCGGGGACACCCAGAGCCTCTATAATCAGTCTCCTTCTGTGTGAGCCCCTGAGGCTGCTTCTCTCAGATGAGGTGACTTTGCCTTTCTCAGAGTTGCACAGTTTCCCCAGACACTTTAAACCAATGAAGGAAGGCATCTTGGCACAGTGGACACGAAATCAAGATTGGACCCAGGGGCCCAGGAAGCAGGGCTCCCCAGTAGCAGCTTCAGCTCTCCAGGTTCCCTATCGTCTCTTTTCTCACTGCCCAGCAAAGAAGATTAAGAAGGACGTATTTAAAAGATTACCCTCAGGAGCTTAGCCATATTTTCAGCCAGATGATTATGTATGAAAACAGCCACTACCAGGAGCTCTGGACTGTAGTCTGAGACTGGAGTTAGTATTTGAAAATAAAATTAATACTGCACCTAGAGCAATACCTCAAAGAATTATCTGGCAAGTATTTCTAGAATCTCCAGTATTATCTGGTGAGAATGCTAAGAAGAGATCTAAATAATACAGTGCATCCAATCGACAAATGCATGCAACGGACAAACTTGGGTAATAATTTCAAAATTGCCAGCATTCTGAGGCTCGGAGGGCGGGAGTGGGCTCAACAGAAGCTTCCGGCCTCAATTAGTGACAGACCCAGCTCTAGGCCATAGTAAGCAATCATGTTCCCATGTTCTAGAGAATTCTTTCCCTAGTGCTGAGAACTCTGCTGCATTTCAGTGAGGAAAGTGTTCAAAGGTCTCAGAGTCATTCCGTGTGTTCCCTGCAAATGCAGGCCCACAGGAAGAGACAGCATTGCCATGGGGTGGCAGCTTCTTTTTTTCACAAAATCAACCCTAGTAGGTCCCTCCTGGACTTAGGGCTCTGATATACACAGGGAAGCCCTGGTGATGAGTTTTGTGACATCCACACTGTAGGGTTAGGTACAATGTGTGACATTCTACAACCACACAATAATGACAGGTCATGGTGAATAAACCAAGGCTGCTTCTGCTGTTGTTGGGCTCCTGGATTCTCACAGAATTTTCTCCTCATTAAAACCACTGTGCACTTTAAATAAATGGAACTGTAAACCTAGGAGGGTTTGCAAACGTAAATCCAGCAGTTCTCAGAAATTCCCGTGACTATCTACAGTAAAAGATTAATTGTGGTATCTGCTCAGACCTCCCCATGAGAGTCCTGTGGGTGGAGCCCAGAAATTTCTATTTCTAAAAGTTCTTCAAACCAGGGCCAGCAATGGATGTCCCAACCAGCTTTAACCTTTAAGATAAGGAGGGTCAGTATCAGAGAGGTTAAGGGACTTCCTTCAGACAGCCCAGCAAGCCTGGGGATCTAAGTTTTAGGCTTGACCATTTTACAGCAGGAGGCCCTTCCACAAAAGTCCTGGGAGCAGAGTAAGCAGGGAAGCTTTCTTTATCAGCCCCTGATCCTTAGGTGCAGGATTTGGCAGCAGAATTCAGGGACCAGAGACACCAGATTTCCTGGACTTGCTCTGCCTGGCCGGAATCTCGGTGGAATGGGAAGAGAAAAGCAGTCCCAGGGGCTTCCCAGCTGCGGTGGGACTAGGGCAGTGGAGTCAAACATCGCAAGTTCCCTATGGCAGATTGGGGAATTAAGCCCCATGTCAGTCTCTCCCCTACACACCCCCACACACACACACACACACACACTCCTTGTCATGTCTTACTCTAAAGAGAGTATGCAAGGCTGTTAAAACAACCTATGTGCACTCAAGAGCCTATCTTCTTGACCAAAATCAGGCGTGACTAACTAGTTTGACAAAGCCATTCTACCCTTCTTGGTCTCTAAGTTCCTCCAGCGTCACTCACTGAAACCAATTCCATGGCATTAACTGCACCTCCATGTTCAGGGGCTATTTCTATCAGCAGTAAACATTCAGGCCACGCCTAGGTTTAGACAGGCTTACAGGTGAAAGTATTTAACTCAGGAAACAGTTGTTGGGATAGGAGTATCTCTCAGTGGTCTAAGAGCTGCCTGGTACCGGTAAGCCACCCCCCTCCCCCATGTCCATACTCGAATGACAAAAGTGATTGTCTTCTAAGATTGGAATTTTGGATTTACAGGCTATAGGGAGGAAATCAGGCTGGAGCAGGTGGGAAGTAAAACCCCATAAGATGCTAATGACAGCAACAGTGACCATTGCTTTTAAAGAAGGACACAGGGGGCTGGAGAGAACCTCCTGCCTTCCCAGAGACAGGAATTCAGTCCCAGCACCCATGTCAGAAACACAACTGCCTGCAACTCCAGCTCCAGGGGGTCTAAGAGCCTTTCTGGCCTCTGTGCACACCCACACTCATGCGCATGCACACTCTCACGTGTACACACACTCATGTGCACACCCATACTCGAGTGTATACACTCTCATGCACTTACACTCTCATGTGCACACACTCATGTGCACTTACACACTCTCTCATGTGCATACACTCACTCATATGCACACACACACACACACAGATATATACACATAGAAATAGATGCCTGTGTGCATACCCACATGCACACACACACTCGAGTGAACATACACACATGCACACACTCACATGCACACACACACACACACACAGACACACATAAATAAAGACACCCAACTACATATGAACATAAGAAAACTGATCTCTTTCTCAGGTCAGAGTTCAGAACTGGCTACTTGGGGCACAGGGCCAGTCTGTGACCAGGAAACCTGAGGACTAAATTCTACTTTTAGCTTAACCTCCCCACATGATTTAGAGAAGGCCCCCGGCAGAGACCACATCTTCAGTCTGCCTGGCAGCAGGCCGGGAAAGCATGGGGTGGGGAGAAGACCCCGGAACTGTGCAGTCCAGCTCTTTTCCTCTGCTCAAGCAGCTTCCTGCCACAGTCCGTGTCAAAGCACAGTGCCAGCAATGACAAGAGAGCCGTGGGCTTTGTCAGCATTTATACAGTTGTACAAGAAGATAGCACTCAAAAAATAAAATAATAAGGACATTGCAGTGTTCTATACCTTACAAAGCTAACAACAGAAATGCTTACCCCGCACCCAAGGTTTAGCTGCCCGAGTGACCAGCCAGACAGGAGTCAGAACCTGCTGTCAGCAGGTCCAACTCACCCACATAACCCCCCCCCCCCATGGTACGTTGCAAATAGAAACTAGCAGCAGGGAAATTCACCTGGGAGCTTAAGTGAGCCTGGAGAGGCCCAGATCACTTCACCTTTGTGCATTGGGGTAGCTCAGCAACTATCCGAGGGGCTGGACTCCATCTTAGAGTCAGCTATTTGGGTCAGCTCAGTGCTCAGGGGATGCATGTCATAGACACTGCTTTTGCTTATCTATTAGACAAGCCACAATGCCACACAACTGAGTTCCTTGGTGTTATGCTTTTGTCATCTGCTAAGATTCACATGCTTCTCGCTAAGAGACTTTAATTTTTTTCTTTTCAGAGAGCAAATCCCTATCTTCTGATGAGACTCTTTTTGCAGCCTGGAGTTCTAGGCAAATGGGCTGAAGGTGGCCTGCTGCTTTCTCAATGACTGTGGAGCTGACTGCTTTCCTAAGGTTTTTAAAAGCGAAACTCAGCAAACTAAAGCGCTTAGGAATCACCCTGCAAACTGGCCACAAGCACTACAGGAGCTCCCAACACCAGGGTGATCTTCCATGCTGAACAGAGCAGCAGACTGAGCAAGAAGCATATGTATTTTTAAGTGAGAAGGATGGAGAGAGACGGGCACCATCGGAAGTCCCAGCAATGCCATCACAAGCACGGGAGCACCTTCTCCTCTAAGGAACACATGCTTATGCTTCGGGCCAGCAACACATCCTGGTCTTTGCTCATTGGTATTCTCAACCTCCCTGCAAAGTCTATCCCGTAGGGGTCTTACCTATCCCTCCAAAGCAGGATGTGATTTTCTGGGCATACTGGCATAGGCTTCCATCTGGGCAAGACTCCTCTGCAAGGCCTGCTTCGTCCATCCCTGCAAGCACCTGCCTTTCTTCCCGGAATACCACTCACCCAACACTCGCTCAGAATAGAGCGAGCTGCCAAGCCCCCTTGTCTGCATCATCTCCATCAATAATTCAGATACTACATAAAATCTGCTGAGCATTCAAGACTGAGGCGCTCTGAGGACTGAGGCGTAATTAGTAAACGGACATCGAGTGTCTCAAATTACTCCATGACAATAGTCTCCATAGGCAAGATTTTGAAATCGCAGTGAGAGCCAGGCTTGGGATGCCTTCGAGAAGTAGCCATGGACAAGATGTGTTCTGAGAGGGAGCACAGGAGTCCCCAGGGCTCCAAGGCGCAATGTTAGACAAGTGTCTCCATGGACCTCTCCACAGAGTCAGAGCACTGAGACATGGGGCACAGGGCACACCTCACCAGACCCGCTGCAGGTGGGTGCCCTCATACTCCAACCCTCCCCTCCCACACCCTACTGCTTACATTTCTCTCATTTGCTAAGATTCCTCAGCCTGCTTCCCATTAGAACCTCCTGGAAATCCCCCTGACCTTAGGAATGCAGCTTGTCACCTCTTCCTGTGAGGCTTCCAGAGTAGTGTGGCCAGGACACATGTCCATTCTATCTCCAGACAATGGCTCTGCTGAGTGCTGACATAACCTACCTTACCATAGAGCTACATCTAGACCGTTAACATCTCCTGCCAGCTGCTCAGCAACTGCCCCCCTCACCCCCTTCCCTTTCCAGGGGGCTCTACACACACTGGACACTCAAGAAGAAGAGCCTGACAATATTCCCTCAGGATCCACTCTCAAACACCTAATTCTTGGATAAAACTGCTTTACCACAGATCAAATGCCATTGCCAGGGTCCCCTGCTTTATATGAGAGGAAGACACACACGTTCTGTGGCACAGTGAGGCACAGGAAGCTTCAAGCTCTTGGTCAGAGTTTTTCTAAGTGCCCCTGATCTGGAAGGCACTAAATGGCCTGCATATGCCCAGAGGTCCCCCCAGCTGTGGCCTTAGGAAGCTGTCCTGGTAATCAGGAAACAGCCTGTCCTTGCTGGCAGGCTAACTAGCCGAGTGCAGAACCTGCAGGCCCAGCATCAGCACTCTGCACGTGGGCTAGCAGAGGTGCTGACCCTGAGCAGGTGCACCAGGCCAGCCTGCTTCTGCTTCCCTCCTCTGTAGGTCTCCTGGGAGGAAGAATGCAGAGGAAGCATTTCCAGTGGCCCGGCTGGAAGTATTTATAATTCATCTCTCTCAACACTGAAAAGCCCTGACTCATTCTGGCAGGGCCTCAAGTCCTCTGTTGATTACTAGGAATTGCCCAGTACCCCAAGTAACCTCGGCCCCTCTCTGTCATCGCCCTATCTCTCATTTGCTGGCTTCTTCCTTTGAGATTATTCACCTTTGGGTTTAAACTTTGTACTTGCAGAACTCCCTGTAGGTTATGGCCGCAAGAACAGATAAAGTAAAACCATGTCTGGTACTGCAAACCTAGCCAACTACCCAGGACTAGTGAGGTCAAGGATCTAGGAGGAAAAGTTACAATCACACTTCCCTAAGCCAGCATGGCCCTAACTGCATTCTAAACATTTGTCCTTATGTCCACAGACAAGTGTAGTCCTCTCCCCTCCTCAAGAAAGTTTCTCTTTGCAATAGACAGAAACCACTACAGAAAAGCACACCTGAACTATTGATTTTATTCTGCAGACAGGCTTCGGGGGTCAGGGGTATGTCTCCATGGGTAAAGCTCTTGCTTTGTGAACATGAATACACCCCTGTCACTGATGTCAAATGCTTGGCATGATGACACACCTGCAAGCCCAGTGCTTGGCGGGTGGACACAGGAGGATACTAGGGCTCACTGTCCAGCTGGCCTAGAAAAGTTGCCAAGACATAAGCCCCAGTGAGAGACCCTGCCTCAAATACATAAGGTGTATTCAACACCCAAGGTTGACTGCTGGTTTCTATACAGATGTGCATAGTGTGCACAAGCAACCATAATTAAAATAAAAACACAAACATGCACTGAGGGTGCGGAGTATGGCAGGTCAGATGTCGATGGACCAGATGTGAACAGCTCTCCTGATGAACAAGCCAGAGGCCCTCAAAGAGCATGTTGACTAAGGGAAGATCAGGCACAAAAATGCCCAAGTACAGACCAGCCCAACAGACACGGCCTCCACAAGCAGGTGCAGCAACCAGGGATTTGGAGCTGGCTTGAGAACATGGTGCATGGTCTCTTTAGTTTCTCACCTTTTTTAATTTGTTTAGGCTTCGTTTTCATATAGCAGAGACAGGCCTTAAACCCATGACCACTCCCGACTGGTTGAAATGAATATTTCTGAACACAGACTATGGCTTATGCTTTCTATTTATACTAACAATTTCACATATTTCTATGTCAGCCCCAACGACAACACGCATGTAAATGGACGGGGCACATCAAATGAGTTCCACTGTGACACACCTGGATTTTGAGAAAGCGCCAGAGGAAAGCTTGAGTCAGCCTGACTCTGCTGAGACTGGGCACCCTGAAGTCCCGACTGGTCTTTGAAGACAAATTTACTAAGGGATCTGGGGAGGGCAGAGAAGAGTTGCTCAAGTAGAAGGCTCTCCAGAAGGAAGTTCAGTGCAGATCACAAACCCAGTGAAGTGTGGGAGGGCAGGTGACTGGGACTGCGAGGCTCTGGAAAGAAGTCCACTGCCTTCTTTCCCAAGTGGACTAGAATTCCCAGAGAATGACTGGCACATGTCCACAAGTACATTTCACACGGATCCATTATTCACAGACTCACTCAGCACTTGTTTTTGCCCAAGTACTCTAAAACCTCAAGTTTGTAAATCTCAACAGTGACTCTGTAAGATGAGAGACCCTGCTCTGTCCAAAGCCCCACATGTTTGAATGAAAAGCACACACGCTCACACACCAGGACAGCACTTCCCTCTAAACTCTACCCTGACTCAGAATTCCCAGCTTGAAAATAACATCAATTCCCAAAGGCAAATCCAAGGCTTTAATACAAATAAACGATGCCTTTGGTTATTTCCAAGTCCACAGCTGTAGATGGTTTTGGAACACACTGTGTTATGTGGCTACAGATGGACCAAGCTTTTTCTAACAATAGAGAAGTTTCCGGAGTTGATCGCAGAACCGTTCTACTGAATCCTTTATCTGCTAGGGACAGTTTGGTGGACAGAAAATTGGCAGTCTCTCATATGGAGATGCCGCTGCAGGGAAGAATCACTGTGCAGGACTCTATTAGTTTGTCGAAATAGAGTATGCAACAGCTTCAAGATGACCCGTTACAGAGTGCAAGGGAACACGTCAACACAGACGTGGAACCATGAACACTCATGCACGCTTTAGAGTGTCTTTAATAGGGATATGGAATAAGAATATTTCTCAAGAAAGAATGCATTTATATGCTTTATTTATTTCTATGAGGAATGCCAAATCACACGTTTGGAGACCAAGAATTAATCTATCAAAAGAAATCACACAGAAACTGACCCTAACACCAACAGCCACAAGCAAGTACCAACTTCTCCCTAAACAGAAAACAGCTCGTGATCATTCTCCTGTCGCCACCCTTGAGAGCCAAAGAGCTAGCTAGCGTTTCTGGGATGCTAGCTAGCTAGCATCTGAGCTGTGAGCTAGATGCTCACAGCTACACTCAGTTCTTTTTAGTTATGTGAGTTCTGGGGATCCAGACGCAGGCTGTCAAACATGCGCAGCCAGGACTTTCACACACAGAGCCAGCTCCTCAGCCCTGAGCTTGTTACTTCCCAACTATCTGTTGCCTCATCTGTGAAGTGGGTAAAAGACAGTATCTCTCTGTATGTCAGCCAAAGCCCTCGGTAGCTCCTGGTGGACATAAACACTCCATGGAGGTTAATGTAGACATTACAAAGAAAAAAATACCCAAAGGGGGCAAGAATAGAAACTTAATTAGAAGCAGCAGATGGATCCTAAGATAAGTGAGTGTTAAATCAGTATAAAGCAATTATACCCTCTCTTTATAAAAGAAAGGGTCTGTGCAGTTTGCGGCGGCTACTGCTATTTCACAATGGGATATTATTCATATTGTGATGTGAAGTCACCAGCTAATGAATAAAAACAAAACTGTCCACAGGTCCACTTTCCAACAACAGTCACAGACCTGCTGTGCTCTTAACGCTCACAGCCAGGGAAGGAAGTCGTGGTTATTCCCAACTTGGTCGTCAGCCCCCACAAGCCAAGCTTAAAACAAACAGTTGTGATTTATTTCATCGAGTGGGTGAAGGCAAGTATTTTAAGACCACAAATTTTAGGGTGTAAAATTTTTAGAAAGTTTGGAAGGGTCCACATTAAAGATCCATATGTTCATTTCCAAAATCAGATTTTAATCTCTTGAGGATCATGTTCCTTCTTGCCAAGTGATTGCATGTGTGAACAGGAGCACTTTGGAAGCCAATCCCACCCCTTTCCCTGGTCACAAACACAAGAGTGTGTCTCCTCCCCCGTCATCTTGCATGTAGACTGTCCATATGTTTCCCTCTTTGACCCTAGTAGAATACTATTATGCATCTTACTCCAAGAACACTTCGGGATAAACTGACTTGGTTATTTTCCTTGATCTGAAATGTACGATTCAAAGAGCTTTAACAAAGTCATTCACCAGGCAATGTCCATCTCTGTCTAGGAACAAAACACTTCTAGAAAGTCTTTGTCCACATATCAGTGCTAACAACCTTTACAATTTCTTTCTCTTCTGTACATTCCATAGATGCATCCAGTATGTACCTTATATCTATAGCTTTTTCTACTCAGAATGACTTTGATATCCATCCTTATTTCTCCACTAGGTTTACCCCAACTTGTATCCCAATGAAAACTCAGCTCTCCATCTTGCTATAAAATGATAATCCAGGTCTCTAACCCATAGCAAACACTCATTCCATGAACTTTTGGAAACACAAACAAGTACACGTCAGTGACAGGAGCAAACTGCAATTTAGGGTGCTTCCTGGTGTATGGTATTGAGTGATGGGTGAATTTCTACCTGTGACAGACTGGAAGGGACTGAGTCTCTGAAAATACTAAATCAGAAGGGAACTGGAAATGGGAAAAGTGTCAACCGTGGGAGGAGCAAGCAGCGAGCTGAGGTGGCCAAAGAAAGAGGCAGTGTGATGGCCCAGGGTGGGAATGAGACAAGGTTGTCAACAGAGAAGTTATAAAAGGCAATACCACAGCCCAGCCATTTCTTTCTTGCATAGTTTCATCTACTTAGCCATACCAGGAGTGGGCAGTGTAGATAGAAGGTGACCCCAACCCACAAAGGGACAGCATGAAATGTCACAAATACCACTTAAAGTGAAAATACATCTTGATAATAAAGAGTGGCATTGGAAAGAACCCCAAAGATCACTTACTGCCTGAGAGATCACCAAGGAGTAGAGTAAGAAAAAGAGAACAAGTTTTTTGGAAAGAGATGACAGTGAGCTCATTTCCAATTGAACACTGGGTTCATGATGCTGTCAGAACATCCACAGAGTGAGTGAAGTCCAGCAGACAGCTGAGATCCCTGACTAACCTTAGGAGAGAGCAGTAGCCTCCATCCATGCAGAGGTCAAGGCTGAGGCCACAAGGCCAGGAAACAAACAACTGAGCTATGAGCCAGGAAGATGCTAACATGCTTGTCCTGGTTTTTAATCTTCTGGGATGGGGAGAAAGATTTGCAAACATCTACTTTTTTTTTTCCAGGATTGCCCTGGAAAAAAGAGATTAAAACTGCATTTATAGCATCAAAGTTACTAGAATTGCCATCTGCACCAAAAATTCTGTAGCCTCTCAGTTCATTTCTTTAACTAAATGTTCCTGCTTGGAACTCTTTCCTGGCATAGGCGTTGAAGATGTGTAAATTTTATTGATTACAATTTCCAGTCATACTGTATAACCTATTACCCTGTCAAGAAACAGAGAGGCGGTTAAAAACATTGGAAAAAAAAAGGGGGGGAGCAGGTTTCAGTTCATATTTGGCTATCACAAAGAATGTACAAATTGACTAATTAGGCCTATCTAATTAAACAAATCTTTGTTGGTCAAAGATTTGCTGAGAACAGATTCATAAATAATGGATTTCAAGACTATTACTCCTTTACTTCACAATTGTAAATGTGCACCCACCAGTAAAAATGTATCAAGAAAAAGCCAAAGGTGACAGAAAGACAATTCAGTCAGAACCTACTGAGCACGTTTATAGCTGGCATTTTCTTTGGAACACCAACCAGCTTCCAAATAAAGACATGGAGACTTATTACTAATGATGAATATCCAGACTTAGCTTTGGCTTGTCCCACGAGCTCTTTTAATCCAGTTTAACCTGTTTCTGTTCACCTATGTTTTGCCTTGGGGCTTTTTACCTTTCTTTTGTTCTGTATGTCCTACTCTGCTGCGTCCTCTGTGTCTGGCTGGCTGGCCTCTGGTGTCTCTCTGTCATCTCTCTCTCTTTCTTCTGCAAGACTAAATTCCTCCTCCGACTTACTCTCCCTACACACAAGTCCTGCCTACACCTGCCTCCCTTGCTATTGGCATCAGCTTTTTACTAGACCAAACAGGTACCTTAGGCAGGCAAGATAAAACACCAATACATCTTTACATAATTAAACAAATGCAACACATATTATTTTTAAGTTTGGGGCTACTGTGAATTAGTATGCTATGAATGATATTATTGCACATTTTATCACTGGACATTCATGCTATGGATTATACACATGTGTGTGTTTATATACATTTACTTTTAATGGTACTGCTCGATACTCCTCTAAGTAATGGGTTTGGTGTATGTGCCTGCTAGCAGTGTAAAGTCCCTGCTGCTTCATGTGGTTTCTGGTACCCAGCGTTGGTGGTCCTTCTCATTGTAGCCATGGTGACAGACATTCAACAGTAGTTCACTGAGGCCTTGTGCACATCCCGTTGAGGGTTAATGACAGTCAGACTTCTCACGGGCTTCTTGGCATTTTGGATACTCCCTTGTGATGTGTGTGCCTTGGTTACAGATGCTCACACAGATGAGAGAATCATGGCTGCCACTTCTCTGCTATAGCCTCAGCTCCTCACACAGTGACTTGTGTAGACTAGGGCCCAGGAAACAATAGTGAAATGGATGCCACAAAATAGTTTAGATTTTTAAACCCATGTGTACTTTGACATTGACAATGGGAAGAGACAGAAAACAATGGAGGGTACAAGGGAGGAGGGAGAGGGAAGGGAGAGAGATGGGGGAGGGAGAGGGAGAGGGGAGGGAGAGAGGGGGAGAGAGATAGGGGAGGGAGAGGGAGAGGGGAGGGAGAGAGAGAGAGATGGGGAAGGGAGAGGGAAGGGAGAAAGAGAGGGAGAGAGAGAGAAGCTCTCTAGGTGTGTAGATAGACTGGGGCAGGGAGCTCTTGGACCTGAGAACTGGGAATACTAAGCTTTGTGAAGTTTGATAGAGCTGGGACTCATCACAGCATCTTCTCAACTCCCCCAAACTATACTCGGGACTCCTCTGATTTATATCTGGATTTACTCAACAGAATCCTGTCAAGCTTCAGCCTGCTGGCTCCAAACAGACTGCAACAGAGTGAGTATCAGATTTTTAGTCAAAACCAAAACAACCACCCCCTTTCATTTCCTAGCACTATTCCACGTTTTGGTGTCTCTTCAAACAGGGATGAGGAACCTGTGATGCCTGTAATTTAAAATCTATATGAAGGACAGATGAGGCAGAAAAGCACTCACTGGAACTCTGCATATTGTTTCCTAATTATTAGAGAAACAACCCTGGTAACCCATTTGGTTCCTTTATACAAATCTAGGTCACACGAGCCAGATAAGAACTTAAAAGTGGCACAAAAACCAAATCACGTTAATTAGATATTTCTTTCATTTCTCTCTAGTTCTTCTCTCTCATTCTGCAGCTAAGCAAAAACATTAGCATTCCAGGTAAACACAATGTCAAACAGGCTTTCAGAGTGATGTCCTGTGAACAAGACACACTGTGGGGATTCCTTCTCATCTTGGCTACAGTGCACTACATGACAGAAAATTTATCTAATGAGTGGCCAAAAGGGTTTTTCTCTGCCTTCATTTCTAAAACACTTTTGTTTAAACAAAGCTTCATTGCATTAAAAACCATAACTTCTATTTAGAAAATCTCCCATGACTTGCTTGTATTTTTTTTTCCAATAGCCTGGGCCAGCAGTCTGTAAAAAACAAAACAACAACAGCAACAACAAATGCTTGCTGCCTTACACATAGTTTTACTGACATGCACTTATATCCGTTCATTTGTGTGCTATCCATGGCTGCCTCTTAGCTGGACTCCCAGTAGCAGTGCCAGCAACCATTTGCCTCCCAAAGGCCAAAATGTTTACCACCTCTAGACTATGGATGCAAGACTATGGATCAGAATTTGATCCCTGCAACCCTAGCTGCTGGTCTCTGCGCAGCATTTCTTTGAGTTTGATGAGAAGGCTCTCCATATATCCCTCCTCCCTTGAATCAAGTCTTTCAAATTAAGTGGCATTAAGACTTATTTAATAGAGTTTTAATCTCAGTGGAACACTAGGTTCCACCCAATAAAACATGTCTGGTAGTGCACTCTTGTAATCCCAGACCTCAGGGTGGGTGGGGGCAGGAGGATAAGAAGTTCAAGGCCATCCTGGGCTGCACAGCAAGTTTGAAAGTGGCCTGGGCTACATGAAACCCTGTATCATATAAATAAGATGTATAAATGACCACATCTTGATTTTCTCTTCTTACTGTAGACATTGGGTACTGATCAGCCATGAGGAATTCTAGGATCTCAGTTTTATACTCAACAACTTACACAGGTCAGATGGCCAATAGGCATTTAGTAGATTACCAATTCATTCAATTGTGAAAAGTAATGACAAAGCCAAAGGCCTCATCAAGAAACATTGTATCCTGTAACAGCAATGCCCAATTGTGATTATCTAAGAAGCCAGACCAGGGAACCATAGAATTCTATGGCTTCCCCATTCTGGGAGAAGCTGCTATTTGATTTCTAAGTGTAGGAATATGCATTGCTGTGATGGCATAAAAAAAATAAATAAATATGAGGGCAGGGGTTACCCCTTGGTTTTGGATGTCAGTCAAGGGCAGTTTTGGTCTCTCACACATTAGGTTTTTACAATGAAGGGTAATTCTTGTAGGATTCACATAAAATAAATAATGCCTAAAAGTAGAAATAACCAAACTAGAATCAGGGAGAAAAATCTAAAAGCAAAAATAACCCAAAGTAGACTTAGGATTCCAAAGGATTAGCCAACAATATAATTAATCTAGGAGAGTCAGATGCTCAGCTAGAACTTAATTGCTGCGCAACCTGTTCATCATTCCGGGTGTGGCGTGCAGTTTATACATGTTCCCATTCAACTTTCATGCTCTTATAAAACATGTAGCTGTGTTACCCCTGTTTTTACCCATGTGGAAATTTAGAATTACAGAAATTAAAAACTCAAGCTGGGTGTGGTGTCACATGACTTGGGAGGTAGAGGGAGGAAGAGAACAAGGAGTCCAAGGTCTTCCTCAGTGACTTAGGAGGTTCGAGGATAATCTGGGCTAATGGGACAGCCTTAACCCCTGGACTGCTTACCCTTTTGTAGACTTGATCCAAGTCATTTGAGAAGTGGTAACCTCAGCTGAGAAAATGCCCACACAGACTAGCCCATGGACAAGCTGGTGTACACTCTTGACTGATGATTGACTGGGGGAGAGACCAGCTCACTTGGGGCAGAGCCACCCCTGGGCAGGTGGTCCAGAATGGTATAAGATGACTGAGCAAGCCAAGGGGAGCTAGCCAGTAAGCAGTGTTCCTCCATGGCTTCTACTTTGGCTTCTGCCTCCAGGTTCCTGCCTTGGGTTCCTGCCCTGACTTCCCTGGATAATGACATATATAAACTGAGATAAAGCCTCTCCTCCCCAAGCTGATTTTGGTCATGGCATTTTACCACAGCAATAGACGCCCTAACTAAGGCAACACCCATCCTCTGAGAAAAGGAGAAACTAAAAAACTTGAGGCCAGGGAGATGACTCTGTCAGTACAGTGTTTGCTGTGTCGACAGGAAGACCTGAGTTCTAATCCCCAGCATCCACATTTTAAAAAATAAACAAAACCCTGGGTACTGCAGTAGGCATTAGTGATTACAGCTCTGGGAGTGGGCTAAGTGGAGATGGTGATCCCTGGAGCTCGCTGGCCAGCCAGCCTAGCCAATCCGTGAGCTCCAGGTTCAGTGAGAACATCTGTTCCAAAAAATGTAAGATAGAAATCAATGGAGGAAGACAGCCAGTGTTGACCTCTGACCTCTACACTCATGTGCACAGGCATGTTCCATGTCTATATGAATGTATACATGCAATACACACATACCAAAGAAACAAAACCATTTTTAAATTAAGGAGCTCATCCAAGCTTACATGGCAAAAGGTATCAAAGCTAAGATCTGACCCAAATCTCTTTCTGTGGATCCCAAGTACTTAGCCAGTGCCCTGCACCCCGCAGGTCCCTTCTCTCCTCCTTTAACTTCGTATTGTACACTTATATGAGAAAAGTTAACTTTGAAGTTCACCGTCAGTCACGTCAACAAGGGGAAGGTGAATCTTTAGTTTGTTATTCCAGGAATGAGAAGAGGCTGTGGTGGCTCCCGGGACAAGAGGCACTAATTGTGAAGTCAGGGTGAGAAGTGGCCCACAGTCAGCCTGTCCCTGCTAACCAATATGGTCACCAGAATACCAAAAAGCCCTCCAGCTCCTCTAGTGACAATCCCGCCCACTGTAGGTGACGACAGGCTCCCACAGCTTCTGTCTCAATACTCATGTCCTTCCCCCAACCCACGGTCTCTGTTGGATGGCTGCCAAACACGTCTTTGGCCTGTAAGCGCTAGTGTGTCTTCTGAGATCATAAATCCTAAATGACGGAGATTCATCGGGAGGACACCCAGCACAACACCTGCCACCTGTGGAGCAGTGCTCGGTTAATTGATTGCCACAAAAGGTATGCTCATAAGCAGTGCCAGTGCCAGGTGGAGGGAGGATGACACATGGGGAGAAACTCCCTGATGATGGCACCAATTAGAGGCTGTCACCGTGAGAGTAGCTTGAAAGTTAAAGACAATAAAGTCATGGGTGATGCCGAGAGCCTTTAAAGGAAGATCGGAGTGAACTAAAACAGTATGCTTGTGTGGTCAGTAGCCACTGTCCTCTTCTGTCTGGAAACAGAGACAGACCCCTGAAGCCATTTTGAAATACTCAGCAAAGAGCTGATTGTCACTCTGCTACCATACTAACCGAGACCAAGGCCATGTGTCCCCAACTCCTGGAAGACGACTTCAATTCACATGTCAGCACGCTGTGTGGGACCCTGAACAGCAGCATAAAGAAAGGAAATGCTGGGCTCATGCTGTCCATCGAATTAAGGTCTTCAGGGCAGCTTGGTGTAGTCACAGATCTAGGGAAAGAGTGACATCGTCGCAGTGGGGAGAAGCTCTCAAGCTCTGACTGTTGCTGTTTCCCGGGGCCTGGGTGCTCTGTGAGCCTGGCTGCTGCTTGTTTGCACTCCTACAGTGTGTTCCTGGCAGCCTCACACTCTGACTGACCCACGTTCACCCACACAGGCAGAGCTCATTTGCAGAAGGAGCTATGAGTGTCTCTTAATGCAGGAAAACTCACCCACCATCTCCATCCTGTCCCAGAAAACCCAGAAGGCATCCAGATGTATTCCCTCTTTGGAAATGCGTGACACAGCAAGAATTCATGTTAAACACCGATCTTTTGATGATTATCCTGATCTCTTGTCAGACTTTATATATGTAAATGATGGAGACCTACTCGTCAGCAGCCGTCACATTTAAATATAAAATAGAGGGCTGGATATCTCAGAATCCTAAATTACTATTAATCATATGCAGATACTAGCTCATTTCCTTTATATCTGAAGGGAACAAATGACTGCATCGAAATCTTCCTTCAACAACCATTTAACTAGCTAATGCTTTCGAGGTGTTCTAGGAGAAGGAACAAGGTGATTTACTCTTGTGGCGAAGGGATAGGGTTTGTTTGAAAATGTCTGGGAACCAATAATGAGAATAGAAATGGTGTTTGATCATGGTCAGACTCATGTCCATTCAAAATATCCCTTCATTTAAGAAAAAGTTCATCAAAACTATATCGCTATAGTCAAGCATGACAGCATGAGCTATAATCCCAGCACTGGGCAGGCTGATGCAGGACACCCACCAGGAGTTTAAGGCCAGCCTGGGCTACATAGTGAATTTAAGGCAAGCCTGGACAGGTTAGGAAGACTCGGAACAACCAATGCATTCTAGTGTTCCCCTTATCAAGCACTGTTTTTTGAATACAGAACAATGAAACCCTTTTATTTTGTTCCAAACATAATGTGCGCTTCATTTTAAGTCTTGAAATAATTTGCCAAATTCCAATCTAATTATGACTGAGATTCAAGACAGCTATTGAGTTCTAGAGATACTTTCTTCAGATTCCAGCTGGCAGCGAGTGAAGGCTCCAGACACCTTCGAACATACGCGTGGAGTAGAAAGGGAGTCAATTAAAACAAAGGGGAAAAAAGCTACTTTCTTTCTGGGTTTAACCTCTTAAAAATTGCATCCGTTTACAGCTTACTCTGTTTGCTTAGACTCTCTGCTGTCCTGTAAGGCTTTTCTGAAATTTACCCCCAACTTTCCTGGAAACCAAAATGAAAATCCATTCTTTGTGCAGTGCAAACAACAACAGAAGAGCTTGAATTTGCAACACGTTTGTTACCCATATGTGTGTCTGAATATAGACATATAGAGACCTTCATGCTACTGTAGCTTTATTGCTATAGCCTCTCTCACTTGGAAAACCATAGTTATAGCTTCTTGACCAGAAAGCGTGTTAACACATCCTCATAACAATGCATAGTGTTTTTTTTTTATTATTAAAATTTAGATTTACCTTTGAGGAAGGCCCAGAGGGTGTCAAAGAATCTTCTATAAATTCCCGATGATCTTATACTTAAGTGTCAGTTGGGGGAAGAGCGAGGGGAAAGGTTGGGACAGATTCTGGTGTAGCATCCACCTAGGGCTACCATCAAATTTAAAACTTAATATTCTAAGGTTTGTCAACTTGCATCTTCCAGTTAGTGTCTAAGGCAGATCAATAACCAACACAGAATTATATTACCGGATTGTTAAGGCAGCCTGGGCTTTGAGAGTTACTTTTACTGGAAAGGGTTGCCAGCATGAGAGGTCACATGAATTATTCATCCTCTACAGTATGCCAACCTGAATGCCATCATGCCTCCTGACAAGTGTGTGCGTGTGAAGCAGATCCGGGCTCCCGAGTCCTCCGTGTGCTGGGGAGGTTGGCAATGGTGAGCAAAGCTGAGGTGACCGGATATGCCACCACTCAGACAGAGCCGTCGGAAGCAAGGGAGGGACAGAGTCCACCTGCTTCTTTGGCATCACCCACTCTCTGCTCTCCAGAAACCAAAATAAGCCAATGTTCTTGTCCTACAGAGACCACATGAAAAGAGTCAGTGGTGATGGCCATGGCCCGTGAGTTTTGATGGCCATATCAGGTCATGGGGGAATAAGGTTACTCCCAAAGCCAGCCTCACCAGGAAAGGAAGCCTCTCCTAAATAAAACACAACTGTAGAGAAAATATCCCAGGGGCAGCATTCAAACTCAAACAAAACTCTCAGAAACACAATCACAAGTGTCTGGCCACTATCTCTAAGAACATGCCTTTAAAGTGTCTGATGGATTGGCCTGTTGTGCTCCTGTACAAATTGTCCTGTATAGGCTGACGTCCCGAGTCCACTACTATCTGCTATGCTGACATATGAGACAGGCATTTTACATAAACACATATCTTTGGGGTGCATAGATTATCATGTTAACATGTTAAAATAAGCATGAGGTGACTTTACCTAATGGAAAGAGCCCTTCTCTCTAAAGACACAGTCTCCCCCTAGGCAGTGTAATCACCAGGTTTACAAAATGATACTCAAACCTTTGCAGCCTTCAGGGACATGACGAGGGTCCACTACTGCTGTCATCTCCAGGGCACTAACCTGTACCAGGTTCTGGGTTTCAGCTTTGCTTCACCTGGCTCTGGCACATGGAAGGCCTGAGTCCATTCCTCAGAAGCTAGGCTGGACCTGGCTCTCTTCCCAGGAGTCTGTGGGCTGAGTTAACTCAGGGAGGGGCGTGTAAGTGGGTGAGTTGCTGGCCCAGGAAAGATGGGAGTTTCCTGTGTGATTCTCGCACCCACAGCTCTCCTCCTGGCCTCCCCACAGCCCAAAGGACTACTTGTAAAGGCCTCTCAGATCGCAGACACAGATTCACAAGGGGGCTGGCCATTTCCGAGAAACTCCTGAGAAAGCATGCCAAGAATGTTCCAAGGGTTTTGCTCCACTTTGCACAATCCAGAATCCATAGTTTTGGTCATTGTTGTTTCACAAAAGCTCAAAGAGGAGACACAGTGAGGATAGGATGATCCCCTGCCTTCTCTCTCTCTCTCTCTCTCTCTCTCTCTCTCTCTCTCTCTCTCTCTCTCTCTCTCTCTCCACCAAGGCTTCTATTTTCTCCTAGATGAAATCACCATCTTAACCAGATGGGCTTTTATTACTATTTTTTTTAATACTAGGGTTTAAAAAGTACTACGACTGTAGAGACATTTTTCCTATCAGCTGTTCATCTTGGCTCTGGAAACTGTTCCCTGACAGGTCACAGGCGTGGGACTGGCTTTGAACCATATTTTATCAGGTGCGTGATGGCTGAAAACCATGGCCTATGTGGGAAGGCACTCCCCTTTAGTCAGGAATACCTGAGAACAATGATGTTATGTGGAAAGCGATCTCCCCTTAGTTAGGAATGCCTGAGACTGGCTTGGATTACCCAGTTCCTTCTGAACACCTGGGATTTTTGCTTGTTAGGAAAGTTATGGAGACACAGCTTAAACGGGAAAGTGCACTTAAGACAAATGCCCACGGCATCAGATATGTGGATGGCCTAGGAGAGAGGATGTTGACAGACTTCCAATGAGCGGAGGGAAGACACTGCATTCCCCCAGCAGGGAATTAGCCACCAGCATCCATCCTGAGACATTAATTTAATGCAAAGCCCAGCATTCACTCACTGGGGGAAAAGACCAACTGAAACACATCAGTTAAACATGCCTTTGATTGACTCAAGAGTCCTGCTGCCCCTCTTCCTCCCCGTGTGTTTGTTCTGCAGTGGCTCTGGCAGCTAGCCACACACATGGGTCCCCCATTCTCCCTTCCCTAGTGCAGGGCCACTGCCTGGGGCTCAGGACCACAACTGATCACCAACTGATGAGATGCTCAGCCTCTGCAGAGCCGTCCTGTGTCAGCTGGTTCCGAAAGGCCCTTGCAATGATGGACATCTCATCACACCGGCCGCCTACATTCTCGTGACAGCGATTCCACACATCAGCCCTAATGCTTAATTTTGTTATCGTCAGTGTCTTGAGATTTCCACCATCTGCACAGCACAGACGTCCACTGTGGCTGCGTTTATTCTACATGGCCTTTATTTAAAACATAAAGGAAGCTAGTCTCCTAAGTCTCAAGTCATGGTTCCTAGATCATTGGAGGGGAAAGGCAAGAGAGGGCGTGGCTGGGGAGATGGCTCAGGCAGTAAAGGGCTTGGGGGCTCACAAGCTTGAGCACCTCAGGTCCACCCTCAGAACCCAGGTAAAAAGCTGGGTGCCGTGGTATGCTTGTGACTCCAGTGACAGCGAGGTGGGAGGTGGAGGCAGGAGGAACCCTGGCACTGGTCGCCTACCTTAGCCAGCTTGGCGAGGTTTCAGGTCAGTGAGAAACTGACTCACACAAAATGGAAGAAGGTGCCTGAGGAATAAATGACACATGGGGTGGCCTTCTGACCTCCACCTGCACAGATACTTACTCTCTCTCTGTCTCTCTCTGTCTCTCTCTCTCTCTCTCTCTCTCACACACACACACACACACATGCATACACACTCGTACACACACACACACACACACACACATGCATACACACTCACACACACACATGCATACACACACACACACTCACACACACACACATGCATCACACTCACACACACACACACATCATACACACACACACACACACACACACATGCATACACACTCACACACACACACACACACGCACACACTCTCTCTCTCTCTCTCACACACACACACACACACGCACACACACATACACACACACACATGCATACACACTCACACACACACACACACACACACGCACACACACTCACACACACACACACACATGCACACACACACACACACACACACACTCACTCACACACACACACACACACGTACACACATGAGCATGAGCACACACAGACTGTGCAAGAGGAGAGAGGAAGGAAGTCTTGAATGCCTCATCTGCTTCCTGGGGCTAAAACAGCTCCGGTTGAAAGTGCGGCTTTCTGCCCTTCATAAGCAGGGGACTGAGAACAGAGACCCTTCAGCATTGAGACCTTATTTCCAGGAAAGCAATTCCTCCCCAGTCACCCTCCTCCACTTCCAACCTCCGTTGAACCAGACATCATCTGCTTGGCAATGTATTAGAATCAAACAAGCTGTTAAAACACACAGCCACTTTGTCGTTAAATGGCTGTGGTACGTTACAAACTCACAGACACTGCTGGCTGTCCCTGACCTGACAGGACCAGGTCACCTTTGAAGATAGGACAAGGTGCTTTCCCAAACCCTGCTCCTATAATTGCCCCCTGAGAAAGTGATTCCAGATGGTAAACACATCAGAGTACTCTTAATGGCATACCCACCTAAATGGTTAAACAGGCTTCTTAGCAGGTTTAATAGTAATATACTCGTGTGCCATGTAACTGAGAGATGAAAAAGATAAGAGGCACTTCATGAATTTATTTGGGTAGAGTCTCTCTGAGCCTTGGGTAACCATTAACTACAGTTTGGAGTGTGCTATGCAAAACAAAAAACAAAAAACAAAACAAAACAAACAAACAACAACAAAATGAACCACTGGAAGGGACTTGAGAGAAACTTTACACTATAGCTTGGAAGACAAGAAGTCTTTAAAGGCTGAAGAACTTAGGGACTTGCCCATTGTAGCACAGAAAATTTGAAGACAATCTCACTGAGATGGGCCTACATGGTTCTACCTGCAGGTAAGTCATGGCCTGCAGTGATGCTGTTTTGCCCCAGGAATCACACGCTACAAACAGCAGACCTGATAACAGATTGCGTTAAAAGCCTAGGATGGCTTTGCAATTGCAGAGTAGAAGATGAAGCTGACTGGAATGTAATTTATGATGAGCTGTGAGGGAAATATAGCAGATCTCAGTAATGAAGCAGCCGCAGGGTCCCTCGCCTCGTCTTTTAAACTAAGCAGGAGAGACAGATGCCTGAAACAAACTGAATTTTATAAGAAAAAATGACTACACCACTATGAAAGACAAAAGCTAAATTTATTAAAAGGTCATATTTAATAAGGAAGAAGAACCTTCTAGACCTAAGACAGAGAGAGGGGCAGGGAAAGCCCTGGAGCGCCATTTCCTTTGAACTTGTGTTCAGTGACGCCCTGTCCCAAGTCCTGGTGAGCAGCTGCAGCTGCAGCTCAGCTGTGAGGATTGAAGAGACGCGCTTCGAGGGCTGAGGGAACCATCCCGTTTAGCCCACACCTCAAGGGAGCTAAAACCAAGCGTCGTCTGTGTCCATGGGGCACAGCCGTCACTTTTCGTCAGTAGATCCAGTGTCTACTCTTCATCTCTGAGCAGAGTCATGGGGTTGGTTTTGAGACTGGACCATACATTTATGAACTGCTAAGATGCCAGCCCATACCACATATGTCTCTATGTATCTCGGCTTCATAAACTGAACATTGAACTGTCTCGGGTTTTTCCTGAGATGCCATTTGCTGAGGGCTTGTATGAAGGTCTCTCCCTCCTTCTCCCTGCCTTCCCGCCCTGTGTAGGGGTGGATAGAACCCGGATCCTGCTATCTTCACTTCTGCACCCCACACTCCAGCCACACTGTTTCTTTAGAGTACTTTCAAGCAGGAACCATCGTCGCCACCTCTGTAAAACCAAGGCAACTGAAAGAGATAGAAGTTAAAGAATCGCTGAAGGTCACTCCAAAGAAGGGTCTAGACATAAGCAGTAAGAATTTGACAGTTTGCCCCACGACGTAAAGACCATTGTTAGTGTTCTTTTTGTTTTTGTTGTGTTGTTGTTGTTTGTTTTTCAAGGCAGGGTTTCACTGTGTAGCCTTAGCTGTCCTGGAATTCACTCTGTAGACCAGGCTGGCCTTGAACTCAAGAGATCCGCCTGCCTCTTCCTCCTGAATGCCAGGGATTAAAGGCATGCGTCACTGCAGCCGACTCTTTATCAATGTCCTTCTAACAGAAGAAGAAAGTAAACCTAAAGGAAAAGTTAAAATTTCCAAGGCCACTGCTTTGAGATGGAGAGTAGGGACTTGAACTTGGGTCTGTAAGGCTTGATCACTGTTTCAGTGAGAGTTGATGGTCAGAGGGTTCCCACCCGAAACTCAGGACTTCTGCATAAAGTTCTGCTGAAGGAACACAAAATGCCTGTGTGGATGTATGCCACTGCAAGGGCTTTGCACACAGAGACTACCCGAAGAATGCGCTAGATCATAGGATGTGCTCACCACATGCAGCAGACTCTGCCTCGGGTAAAGAATAAAAACACCCGAAGACTCATTCCTGCCTGCCGTGGAAATGCTACCACAAAGTCACCCCATCTCTCCACACCTGTATTACCTCAGCATTGGTCATGGCATTTCTAGAACCTTCTCTTCGAAAGTTGTGTTCAGAGTTAACAAGAAAAGGAAATGTTCTGTGATGTGATCAAATAAAAATGTGTCCCCCCAGCCTACAACTCTAGTTCAACACTCCAGGGTATGTCGGAGGACTTTATGTTTAATATTCTGCATTTCCCTGTCTAACAACCCACCAGCAACAGAAAGCCTTCAAATCCAGACTCTAATGAGAGAGCCGTCTTATATAAGGTCTCAAGCACACTAATTGCCCTGAAGACTTTTCCTGTTGACTTTGGAAACTCTCCATGTCTTATCTCTGTTTGTGTTCAGATTTTGTCTCTTCCAAGAACATCATTTCCACACTCCATCAAAGGGAGCCGGGCTAGTCACAGCCTCACAGAATGAGTCAAAATCCAGAAAGTTATACCAAGTAATCTTGTTTCTCTGCCCCCTCCCATGCTCTTACACACACCCCCAGATGTCAAAACAAACAAGCAAAATAAATCCCAACAGTCATCAACCAGCGTCCTTCAGGTTTTCTGCTGTACCAGGCTATGCTTTGAATCCCTGAACAGAAGTAGCCCTGTGTGTAACAGCAACAAGGCCTGCCTTCAAGTTCCTACTTGAGTTCTTGCCCTGACTTCCTCAGTGAGGTTGTGATCTGG
Source organism: Cricetulus griseus (assembly GCF_003668045.3). Taxonomy (NCBI): domain Eukaryota; kingdom Metazoa; phylum Chordata; class Mammalia; order Rodentia; family Cricetidae; genus Cricetulus; species Cricetulus griseus. The sequence continues at coordinate 4,204,031 of NC_048596.1, read as the reverse complement.
AATTGTAAGTGGAAATAAACCCTTTCTTGCCCCTGGTACTTTCAGTCAGCGTTTTATCACAGCAACAGGATGAAACTAGAACATGGGGTAAGAATTTAGTGAGCAGTCTCTGATACACAGTGATGTCCATAGAAATACCAAATAGCATTCCTTTAAGACATTTAAATACTAGACAAAGGGGTAAGGGGCACGAAAATAGCAAGAACTTGGTCAGTTTTAGACAAAAATTGAAAATTAAAATGTTTGTTAAAAATGTTTGATTAAAAATTAAATGTTTTACTGAAAATTGATAGGAAATAATCATTGGTTCACAATAATAGAGTATAAATTTGAATCAGCTCTCCCATTTACTCAAGAGTCCCGATACTCAAAACGCAGACACACAGTAGCATCACCTTCTTCTAGGGACTTATTAGAAATGTAAAATCTTAGCCTCCAGCCCCACATTCCTGTACCAGATCAAAGTCTGCACCGTAACAAGGTCTCTTGGGGATCTCTGTGTGTCTCAGATTCACAAGGGCTCCTGGTGGCATCTAGAGGGTTTAATGATTCTAAGTCAAAGCGTTGAGGCCTTGTTCTATGCTCAGTCTCAGAGACAATCTCATAGCCCTTCACAGTTGTAAGAAGAAAGCAACTGTTCCTCTTAAGAGACAGAACAATCCTTCAAGAGGAAGCTCCAGCAACTGCCCCACTGCTAGCAACAGCAGTGGTTTGAAATATAATCACTTGTCAAGCCCTTAACATGCACAGGGATTAATGAGAGTGCTTTCCATATGACCTTATTAATACCCACACTGTCCTTTCAGGTACCGTTACTAATTCCCATTTTAAAGATTTGTGTGTGTGTGTGTGTGTGTGTGTGTGTGTGTGTGTGTGTGTGTGTGTAATATATATTAAATTATATGTATGCATACATGTCTGTGTGCACAGGCATGCAAGCACCAATGGAGGCCAAAGGAAACACACACACACACACACACAATTATATGTATACATACATGTCTGTGTGCACAGGCAGGCAACCACCATGGGGGAAGACCAGAGGCATTAGATCCCTTCTGAAGCTGGGGTTACAAACAGCTGTGAGTCACCCTGGAGGAGCCGGGAACTGAACTCTGGTCCTCTACAAGAGGAGGACAGGCTCTAAATCACTGAGAAATCTCTCCATCCCCTGTAGCCATTTTACAGATGAGGACATAAAAGGCTCAAGGCAGCTGCATCACTGCTCAAGGCCAAGGGAATGGGAACAGAGATCTTTCTGAAGTTCTCTATTGCTACACGTTCAAGCCATACACCCACAACATTGAGACAGATCTCTGTGGGGTGGGGAGCAGAGACAAACAGACACAGATAGAGAACAAAGAATATAGAGTCCCTGACCCAAGGTTTATGTCAGAGGTAGAGGACTCTGAGGATTTAATACGTCTTTTGAAATTAGAGCATTCTGCCTGAGACATCTGAGATAGAGAGCCCCGGCACAGAGCAGAGGGAGGAGGGCAAAGTTTTGCACTGACCAACTCAGAGGCCTGAGCCTGTGATCTCGGAACTCAAGAGCCTGTTAGAAGGTTGGGTTCTTTGCCTCACCAAAATGCAGCATCTTCACACCATCACCCTAGGCAACCAGCCCTCATCACATCTCAGCTCACACCTTACACAATGTTATCCCTGCACACCTCTGAACTCCTCCTAACTATGGCTGCCACGAGTCTATATTCAACTTTGATAGCCACACAGCTAACAACCGGGCAAGATTAAGATCTCTCCCTGAGATCCAGCAAGATGACTCAGAAGGTGTCGGCCACCAAGCCTGATGACCTGAGGAGAGAACAGATGCCCACAAGCTGTCCTCTGGGTTCCATAAGCATGTTGGGAGGCATGCCTCCCCATCTTGAATGTGCACAAAACCTTCTCCTTTTTATCTCCATTGCATAAAGGAAGTCAAAGAAACAGGTTTTAGAATCAGCAAGCAGGATTTGTCCAGGTCTCGGTGAAAACATTTTCCTTTATCTTCTTTGCCTGTAGAAGGATGCTGGAAAAGCAGCAGCAATTGGCCCAGGATGCTCATGAGTTTGCTAGGCTGCTATGATAAAAATAGAGCAGACAGGACTGCTTAGGCAACAGAAATCCACCCTCATTCAGTTCTGGGGGCTGGAAGTCTGAGGTCTAGTGCTTGACAAGTTTGCTTCCAAAGACTTTCCTTGACTTGGAGATGATCACTGTTCTACTTAGTTTTTACTGTCCACTTGTCACAAACTGAAGTCACTGAGGAAGAGGAAATCTCACCTGAAGACTCACCTCCAACAGACTGTCCTCTGACCATGTCTGTGAGAGACTGTCCTGTTGTTTTTAACCTAAGTTGTTCTATTAACCAGTAAAGACTTGGGAGTCAGATGCTGAAAACCTGCTAGATCAGCGAAGCCAAGAAGCAACCAACTAACCCTCCTTTTCAGCTGGAGACACAGAAAGAGCGTCTCTCCAGCCACCCCAAAGCACAAAGGCCTGAGAATCTCTAAGTCCCTCTCTACTCCTTCCTGTGTCTATCTGTCTGTCTTCCTAGGTCTCCCATACTCTCTATGGCTAACGCTTGTCAGCTAGTTGCTGGCTCCACCCCCTGGTTCAAGGTTAATTTATTAACAGTCTTAGAGTTTCACAGTATGACTGACAATGTGGGAGGACCTATCGCACTGTGGGTGGCACCATCACTAGACAGGCAGCCCTGAGCTGTGTAAGAAAGCTAGCTGAGCATGGGCCAGTAAGCACCACTCCTCCATGGTTCCTGCCCTGACTAGTCTATGTGGTAGGATGCCATCTAGGAGTGTAAATCCCCGAATTTGCCTTTTGGTCAGAGTGTTTTTTCGCAGCAACAGAGCAGAAAACTAAGGCAGCCACCTAGGCACCCATACGATGGTCCTCCACTGTACAGACTGGTGACTCTGATTCTCTGTGTGTGATCTAGATTCCCTTTGGGGGGGTGGAGTAAGGATATTAGTAATAGTGGATGAAGTGTCCTAATGGTCCTCTTTAGATAAACAACCTCCTCTTCATCAGCCTTATCTCAAAGTTCAAGGGCATCCAGAGGTGCTGAGCATTAGGGCTTGGGCTTGTGGGGACGGGTAACACAATTCATTCATAACGGATGCTGAATGACATACCATCCTCAATACAACAGCCCAGGGCCACACAAGGCTTCTGCTGTGCTCTGGGTTCAAAAGAGAAATGTCTCAGAGCAGCCTGTTTCTCGTGACTCAAGTCTCAGTGCTGGAGGAGGGAGGAGAACGGAGGAGAACTAAAGTGGAGGCCGATACAAAAGCCCATTCTTGCCTCCTCTTTCCTCATATATGGGGTCAGAGGAAAACAGTTCTCAGCTTTGCCATAACCAACACGACCCACCTTCCTCCTCACACCCACACATCTCAGCTTATGTAAGGACATTTCTTAGGACAGTTTTTCTTTTTCTTTTTTTTTTTTTTTTAAGTGACACTTATAAAATAGTCTGAGTCAGAGACACCAACAGTTACTAAAAAGTGCAGTCTGGAACGAAGAACTCCAGCGTGGCAGCTTGCATTCAGCTACCTCAGGCATGTGCTGCTCTGTGACACGGGGACCAGCCCGATGAGCTGGCACCCAGATTCACAAACAGCTGACCTGCCCAGCAGCAAAGTGACGAGATGGAACTGCCAGCAGCCAGCCTGCTTAGCTCAGGGCAGCAGCCCACAAATGCCAGCACGCCGAAGGGAGGGGACCCGGCAGAGCCAGAACCTGCCAGAAGCTCCTACACAGATGAGGTGTGCAAATGGTTCTAAAAAGGAACTAGGTATTCTGTTTACAGGCACCTAACCCAGAAAGGAAGAAACAGGAAACACTAATCCTCCAAGCGAACCTGCTCACTAACCTTCCTATTAATTTATTAGTATTAAAAAATATCAGGCACAGCTGGGAGGTGGTGGTGCACACCTTTAATCCAAGCACTCGAGGGGCAGAGGCAAAGGGATCTCTATAATTTCAAGGCCAGTTTACAGAGCCTATAGGTCTATAGAGTGAGTTCTAGGACATCCAGGACTGTTACACAGATAAACCCTGTCTCAGATAGAAAGAGAGAGAGAAAGAAAGAAAGAAAGAAAGAAAGAAAGAAAGAAAAAAAATAAAGTCAAAACAAATGAACAATAACAACAACAAAAACAGACACACAGACATATTCTGTGGGAATGCATAAATCCGGAGACAGAGATGGTCTTAAAAGCCAGAGAGCAAAGCAGATTACTAAAGCAAAGGGTTTGAGCAGCCATCAGACTGTGTATCCACTCTGATGGCAGAGGCATGGAGTGCAGCCTTTCAAGTTTTCATGGAAAAATACCAAAGACAACACATGCACACACAAGCCCCCTTATATCTGCTCCAGACCAATCACACCTGCAGTCGGAACAAATGATCAGATATTCATCAATTCTGTTAACATCTCAGGCAGCCTTTCTGAGAAAGGTTACTGACTCAGATAGGAAGGGAAATGATCCCTAACCAGAACGCCAAGGAAATGTGGAATTAGTTTACGAACAGAATGTGGCGAAGGGGGCCGGAAAGATGGTCCGATGGTTAAGAGGGCTTGCTGGTGCTCCAGAGGACTTGGGTTCAGTTCCCAGAATTCACTTCAGGGGGCTCATCACCACTTGCACCCCCAGCTTCATGCCTGCCTCTTCCAGACCCTGCAAGCACTGTACTCACACAAACCCATGTACAGAAACACATCATTTTGTAAAATAATAAAAATATAAACTGTTTTTTTTTAAATATAGGAGGAGGAGAACCCCACCCCCACACACACGGTAAGTAGGCAGCAGACCTAGAAATCACTGGGTCCCAGGCACAACACATCAGAGGTCCCAGGAAAACTCCCCAGAATGGAGGATTTCATCCAAAAACCAAGAGGCTATAATCCTAGTGGTGTTGTTAATGCCTTCATTTTGCTTAACAAAAATTTTGCTCAAAATTTCATGTAAATTAAAATTCTCTATGAGAGAAGGATTATCTAAATAAGAGGTAAAGTCGCTCGCTTTTGAGACAATAAGGGCTGTTGGGAAAGGACCTTTGAGCACTCCTGGGCAATGCTTGCACATCCTTTTAGAGCTGCGGTTCCCAGCCGTCCTAGTGCTGCCACCCTTTAGTGAGGTTTCTCGTGTTATATTTCATAACTGTAAGTCTGATACTGCTATGAGCAGTAGTGTAAATATCTGTGTTTTCTGACGACCCCAAAGGGGCGACGATCCACAGATTGAGAACTACTGTCTTAGAGCAAGACAGCTTTATGCGCAGGATGGTCTCTCCTCAGGCGGGGGAGGGGGGTGGCTCGCCAGCCAAGTGTTTGCTGCCCAAGCGTGAGAACTTGAGTTCAAGGCCAGAACCTCATTTAACAAAAAAAAAAAAAAAAAAAAAAAAAAAAAAAAGCCAGCACTATGGTGTGAGCTTGTAATCCTAGAGATTTGGGGGGGGGATTTGTGTGCAAAGATGGGAGGGTACCAAGTGAGAACCAGTGAGGAAGACATCCATTGCTGACCTCTGACCTCCACATGTCCACCCGACACACACATGGGGACACACATACAAGAATACACGCACAAGTGCAGGCTCAGGCATGATGTTTGCTTCTGCTATCAAGACCATAAACAAAGTTTTAATGTTAGAAATGTTTCCTTTTGTTGCATCTATCTGTTTTTACCTATAAAACAAAATCCCTGAGGCTGGGTACTTTATCTTAAAATGGGGTTTTGAGCTCACAGCTTTGAGAGCTGCGAGTTCAAGCCTGAGTAAGCTCAAGGCCATCTGCTTGGCCTTCAGCAAGGACTTTATGGCAGATGGCATGACAGGAAGCCAGGGGGATTCAGCAGCCATGCTTTCCTGTTATATAACCCACCTTTTTAAAACACAGGGTCTCGATGTGGCAACCTGCAATTCACTCTGTAGACAAGGCTTGCATGGAACTCACAGAGATCCACCTGCTTCTGCCTCCTGAGTTCTGGAATTAAAAGTATGTGCCACCATGTCTAGAATAACCCACTCTCAAAGGAACTAGGAGATGTCCCATGAGAAAAATGCATCTTTCCTTTCAGTGACAGCCCCCAAATGACCTGTCTTCAACTAAACCCTATCTTCTCAAGGCTCAACCTCAACATAGCCACATTGGGGCATTCAAACACTTGGGTGTGAGCACACACATGTATGCATACACATATACAAACAAATAATAATTAAAAATGAAAATAATATATACTTGAGAGCAGTCAAAAGGTAAAACTCACATAGAGAAGTAAGGGGAAGGTGATGATTTCCTTATTTTTAACAGGAGTCAAATGTATCTAAAGTCAAGAGAAAAAACAGGAGGCTGATATTCAGAGTGAACAAAGTAATTCTCTATCAATAATAGACTTAAAGCTACTGATACTCTAACAGGAACTACAAATGGTACCTGAGAGACAGTGTTGAAAGTACTGATAGCAAGCAAATAACTAACATTTAGAATTATAGCATACCCACCAGGAATAAAAAGTAAACATCTACAAATGGTCGTGTCTGCTATCAAAATGCCACACAAGGCATCCTGAAGAACAGAAATGACATCTATCTGAAGTAAATCAGGGTTAATACTCCAGCTGTCATGTCATACTAGGCAGCATTACAAGATAATGGCCTGTCCAGGAGAGAATCCCACGAGAAAGTTGATCTAGTGACTCCATTCTTGACCCCGCCTGTGAGCACATTTATAGACACAATCGGTAGAGTCTCTGGCCGTAAGTGAAGGAGGCAGTAGAGTGCTGGGTGTTTCTTCTCTGTGAACCCTCCTTTGGAAAGAAGCTCTTCACCAAAACCCTACACACAACTGCTAAAATGAATTAAAGCCCTTCATTTTCCTGAAGTTAATGTGTGGACTCAAGGTGACCCCAATGGTATCGCCAAAGGTCTTGTTAAACATATGCTGACAAACTAATTTTGAAAACAGATATGGAGCTCTGCAGGAGATTTGCTTGTATTGTTGCTCAGAGACGGCCAATGGAGTCGGTCCTTGGTTCAGAGGGCAGAGTCCACATTCAGCTGGTTGGAAGGGACCACAGAATTTTATCACAGACTCAGAGGAAGACAGGGGGACACAGAAGGAATAAGGACAGCCCAGAAGATATGTGGCAAGGTGATCGTTTCTCCATTGCTACATGCACTCTCAGGTTTATTGCCCAAATTTAACCCCTGAGCTTTATTTTTTAATAAAACAATAAAATAAGTCACAATGTCTGGCACCCAATGTGGAACTCAGTAGTCAAACATAGGGTCTGAGAAAACTAAGAAAAGTTGTGAACAAAGAGTTGGATGTGGCTTCCTAGTCCCCCAGTCTCTCAAGCGGGCCAATGGTTGCTACCTACAGAGGTGCAGCCCCTGGACACTGTCTGCAGGCTTGAGCCAGCTGCCAGTGCCATGTGCTAAGCAGAAACACTGCAGACAGGCAGAAAGTTAGGTCCAGACAGACAGACAGACACACACACACACACACACACACACACACACACACACACCTCTAAAAAGGTACAGTATGCTTTAAAAGGCACTAAGGTGCTGAAGAAAGAAAAGAAAATGTGTACAGACAGTCATCTAAAAAATAGTTTAAAAATAATAAAGTCTTTAAAGAAAGAGTCAAATAAGACAAAAAGAATAAGCCACATAAGGATAGAAAATACACAGGGCATCTGGATCCTTCCAGTGCTTTGTTGACTTTGAATTTTTAAATGCTAATGAACAGAATGACAGCTGCTGAGAGACATTGGATTATGAAAGGGACTGCTAAATTAAACCAGCCTTATACTTGAGAGATGTCTTGGCTTCACAGTGGAAGTTGAAAAATATGTTGTGTTGGGGGAGAGAATATGCCTTTGTTTCCACAGGAAACAAAAAGTTATGGTTCTCTTCAAAATTAATAAAGATCAGATTTGAAAGGTGGAGACCTCCTAAGGATCTTGGATGCAGACATGAGGGAAAAAGCCAAGAAAGATTACAGGACAGGTGACATAAATGCTAATCCCTTGGCATGGGAACAGCTCTGAGACTGGATGAGACATGATAAATCCTCAGGACTTATTATTACATGCCATCCTTTAATATGGCATGAATAGAGATTTAGTTATATAGTCCAAACAGACTTATAAAGTTAACAGATGCCTTTTACCTGCTCAAACATAAAACAAAAACTCATCTTTAACTGACTTGCACACACTGCACATTCCATATTTGTGTTGACACATGTGCTATGTTTAATAGTTTGTGTGTTTTCAGAAAAAAAGGACCTGATACCAATGAAGACAAGTAGCCCAAGTAATGCAGCCTCTCAGAATGCCTCTGATGTAGTTTCCTCAAAATTCTGCATCCAGAACAACTTCAAAGATGCTAACTGAGATGGCCCAGCCTCCCAGACTACTCCAGGCAAGACGTCAGATAAGCTCTACACTTTCCCATCACACAGAGACTAAACAAAAATAATACAGATAGCTCTTCCAGGACTTGACCATCTTTCTCAGGGTCCCCTAAAGATGTCACCCCCCAGACAACAGGAAGCAGCCTAGAGAACATGATGCCCACATTCCCAAGAGGTGGGGTACATGGTTTTTGGTCATTTGGTAGATGTTTGTCATCATTTAGGGGTATTGGTTACATGTTGTTATTGGTCATGGTCAGGGAAAAAAACTAACAAAGGAGATTAGATTCAGGGATCTCATTCTGTAAAGAAAAATGGGAGACATAAATGATAGGATAAAAGGGTAGATTATTGAAACTACTTTTAAACCAAAAGAGCAACTATTAGCCTCAAATAGTCTACATTGTTATGGATTTATGTATATTGATACAAATTTATTTTTGTTATACTATATATGTTTCTATACTTAAGATATTTTTACATATTGATACAAATTTAAGAGTTTTTTGTTATACTGTATATATGCTTCTACTCTTGCTTAAGATATTTTTGTATATTGATACAAATTTAATGTCATTTTATACTGTGTTATATATTTTTTATTCTTGTTTGAGGTATTGTACCTACCCAGCTCATTTAAAAATTTAAAGTTATAGTCCTTGAAAGCTACTAAGAATAATAAAGACAGGTTAATAGTCATCTATAACAATCATACTTAGTCATGCTAGGTAGATTTTCAAGGTCAGACAGATATTTTAAATAGATCATCTTCAAACACTTCAGAGACATACAGAATATATCATTTAAAATATCTTAGTAATATAAGGCTTTTCACGACAGTGAGACATCTGTTCCTGGAAGTTCCAATTTACGTCAAAAAAGAATGGTGGGCATCAATATTTGCTTTCAATGTGGCAAAGCTAGCCACCTGGCAAAGAAACTGCCCTTGCCTTGACTGCTGACAGTATGCTGTCCACCTTGAACAAACAGGACACAAAAGAAGGCAACTGCCAAAATTTGCCAAAACAAGGTAGGACAGTCCTTCAAAATTCCTGCTTCACAGAAAAGTCTGTCAGATATTGTAGGCCTGCAGGCTAAAGATGGAAGTCCCAACATTGCAGAGGCACCTTGGGTGACTGTCCAGGCAGCCAGATGTCTCTGTCATTTCTGTAGTTTTGTAAGTTTCTTGCTCTGCATTTTCCATTTACTCAGGTAGTACTGTCTCACTCTCAGGTCTCTGATGGGCTTGAAGACTAGCTAGTTATAGTTACAGTTTTCCTTAGTTATGATTGGAAGTAAGTTAGGTACAAAACTTTGGACTCACCAAGAATGGATACATAATGGAGTATTTTCTCTAAATTTGCCAAATACAAGTTGACTGGACATTGTGAATGTAATTCTTACTTGATAACTGTTCTTATTGTATATTGTGTTAAGGTTAATAATACCTGGTCTATATAGCAAGTTCTAGGACAGCCTGGTCTATATAGCAAGCTCAAGACCAGTCTGTCTATATATTTACATGTTGAGTGTGTGTGTGCATGTGCCAAAGCATCTGGAGGATAGGACACAACTTTCAGTGGTCCATTCTCTCCTAGTGTGTGGGTCCCAGGAGCCAACCGACTTCATCAGGCTCAGGGGAAACACTTTACACACTGAGCCACATAAGCATAGAAATCTTTTAAAAATATTTCTTTTATTTTTATATAATTAAATTATCTCCCCCTTCCCTTTCCTCCCTCCAGTCTCCCATCATACTCCTCCTTAACTTTCTTTCAAATTCATGGCCTCATTTTCAATCAACTGTGTTACAGGAATATAAGTATTTCTAAATATAACAAAGACTATCTTTTTTATAAAAGCTTTATAAATTTGTATGTTATGTCTACAGTCAACGGTCCAACGGATGTGGGGTTAATTTCCCCTCTATGTGGATGTCTCCATTATTGGCAGTATTCCTGTATCTAATTGCATTGGTACATTTATAGAAAATAGACTGATGATATATATTTCTAAATATAGCCTTCTTTGTCTGTATAATGTTACTCGTATGTGTGTTTTCAGGACTGACTACTCCTGCTCCCAGCTTTTTGCCTGTGGTTCTTTATACAGGGTTGAGGCGCTGTGGTCTTTTCCCTGTTCACTCTGACATGTCTATTGCTGTCTTTGCTCATGTTTAGGAAATCATGTTGGTGAAACTTTTTGGCAATCATGTTGGTGAAACTTTTTGGGTATAGCTTCTGACTTTACAAAGAGACACGGTTCCTGATGCTCTGGCTCTTACAAACTTTCTGCCCCCTCTTCCTCAATGTTCTCTGAGCCTTAGGTCTAAAGTTACCTTTTGAAAACACCAAAAAGGGGTGTGGGGAGTGGCTCAGACATTGAAGTGCTTGTTGGGTAAGCATGAGACTGAGCTGGCTGCCTGGGGCCCACGTAAAAGCCAGCTGTGGTGCTGTGCACTTGTGGAGAAGCAGAGACAGGTAGCTCCTGGGGCCCTGTCCAGCCTAGTGAAAGCGGTGGGCTCCACTTAAGACTGAGAGAGACGTCTCAACAATGGGGAGAGGAGTGACTGAAGAGACACCCGAGGTTAACACCTGGCCTCTACACACGTGTGCAGACATGTGCAAGGGCATCTTCATACACATCCACAGCACACACACACAATCTCCACAGGCCTGCACACACACACACACACACACACACACACACACACACACACACACACACATCTGCACAGGCCTGCACACACACACACACACAACACACACACACACACACTGCACAGGCCTGCACACACCACACACACCACACACACACACACACACACATCCACAGCCTGCACCACACACACACACACACACATTCTGCACACACACCACACACACACACACACACACAATCTGCACAGGCCTACACACACACACAACACACAACACACAATCTGCACAGGCCTACACACACACACACCACACACACACACACAATCTGCACATACACACACACACACAATCTGCACAGGCCTACACACACACACACACACCACACACACACACATATACACACACACACACTAATCTGCACAGGCCTACACATGCACACACACACACACACACACACACACACACAATCTGCACAGGACTCCGCATGCACACACACACACACACACAGACACACACACACACACACACTCTGCACACACACACACATATTCTGCACACACACACACACACACACACACACACACACACACACACTGCACAAACCACCCCTGATTCAAGCTCTACTGTAGAGCTATACTAATGGTGATGCCTCCAGAAGTTCCCTTATTGTACAGGGTGGTTTTGTCTATCCTGGGTCTTTTGGGTTTTCATATAAGGGTGAGTATTGTTGTTTCAAGGTCTGTGAAGAACTGTGTTGGGATTTTGATGGGAATTGCATTGAATCTGTAGATTGCTTTTGGCAAGATTGCCATTTTTACCATGTTGATCCTACCTAACCAATAGCATGGGAGATCCTTCCATTTTCTGATGCACTAACAAGTTACTCAAGGATTTTAATGAAACGAATGAAACATAAATCCGGTAAGGATCAAGCTGAAGAATTTATAGAATTAAAGCATTTTAATGGTTAAAATGATTCATTTGCATTTAACGCCAATGGCATTTTATGCTCCGCACTCTACCCAATAGCCTGTTGTGCATGTATGAGAAATAACACATGAAAAAAATGGCGTGACACTGGATGTAGCTAGAACTGTCTACATATGTAATCAATCAGCTTCACTTTTATGGCTTCCCTTCACTTGGGGGCATTTCATAAAGACTCTTACAACATTTGTTCTCCAGAAGAAAAATGTTTAAACATGATCTTTTTTTTTTTTTAATAGGAATTATGTTGTTTTTAAATACATGAACTTCAGGATTGCATGGAAGAAATAAAACATTTGGAAACCCCTCCAAAATCAGGAGCTGAGTAAGACCCAATGATTAAGGTGTGTGGGATGGTCTCTGCTGAGAGGAGTTTTGCAACCTTAGAAGTACAATCATGTTTGTTTCTCAGCCTGGAACATCCTTATTCTCCCTGACAGAGTCACTCTCCACCCAGTAAGCTGTAAAAGAACCTCACTCACCTTTTGCGCTCATGTTGCGGGATATTTGATCACACTGTAAACCTGAGTTTGTGATAATTAAATAAACCCTTGGGTCAAGGGGCGGAGCCAGCAGCTAGTTGAGAGGAAGTAGTCATAGCGAGATAAAGGGAGTCAGGAAGATGGGTTAGAGAGACACAGGAAGTAGTAGGGCGGGAGTTTGAGTGTGGCAGTCTGTTTTGGTTTGGGATAGTGGAAGAAAGTCTCTCTTGCTGGGTCACTGGCTGAGGAGGAGGGTCGGCTAGTTGCTTCTCAGCCTCTCTGAGCTAGCAGGTTTTCACCCCAGCCTCTGGTTCCCCCGTCTTTATTGGTAAAATAGAATGATGGAAACTTAGTTAAAAACTACATTGGGTTGCAGCAGCAGAGGCGGACATAGAAGTCCCACTGGGCCTTGACCTAAGCCGTGGGGCAGTGACTGTGGAGCTGCAGTCAGCAGCCACTGTGCCGACAATAAAACAACACACTCATATCAAAGTTCACTACTCTCCTCCAGCCCTTCCAATCTCACTCAGCCCTCTGTTGCTATAGAGCTTAATCTGACCTCAACCACCAGCTGTAGGATTTGCTCTGTGTCTGGCCTTAATAGGTCCATGTCACATAGGAAAAAGAGGTCGGTGTTTCCTTGTACCCATTTTACAGATGAGAAACCAGACACAAGGGTAATGAAATAACTTCTTTTAAAGTCTCTTCACCTCCCCTAAAGTGGCAACACCAGGCTCCCAACACAATGTCCTTGCTGCCAAGGACCACAGAGTTAGCAACAACCCCTTAGCAGTTGGGCTTCGGTCTTCTTCGCTTCCCGGGAGGCAACTCGTCTGCACATTATTCATTGCACACCCTATAAACACCGCAGACCTTGGTCTCAGCTTACATATATGCTACAAGCATAAGATTACAATAGAAACCATTCATCAGCTCATCCATCTGAAGAGAGCCCAGAAGTGTCCCCAACAGGGGCTGGGGGAGTGGCCTTCCATTACCCTCTACTGGACAACCAGCTCCTCACAGGAAGTCTCCACCTCTTTTCCTAAGAAGAGACCCGTGACTCCTTTGAGAGTCAATGAATCTTTGGAGTCTGTGGGTTGTCTTGGTGGGGCTGTGTCTCCCCATGGCTTCTTCAGACATCCTTGGTACTGATGATCTCTCATTCTTCCCTCTCCACATCTTACACTCTCCTGTTTCTCCATTCCCTCTTCACAGCACCTGCCTCCCACTCAAAACCTGCATTACTCTAATACCCAAACCAGGTAAAGACAACAAATAAAGCAAAACCACGGCTAATATCTGAAGAACACAGATGGAAACCCTCTCAATAAAATACTTGTAAACTGAATACAAGCGTATATTCAAAGGACCATCTGCCACCAAAATCAAGCTGGCTTTCTCCCAGAGATCCCAGGATGGTTCAACATACATAAGTCAACAAATGTAATAAACCATATAAGTGGATTTAAAGGCCAAAGTTGTGTGGTCATCTCAACAGATGCAGAAAAGGCTTCTCATAAAACCCAACATCCTTCATGATAAAAGTACTAAGAAAAAAAGGACCAGAGGGAACATACCTCAACATAATAAAGGCTATATATGCCAAAGAGTAATTGCTTTTAAAAGTAAAAACAGTATAATATGTCACAGTTGTGTGTTTCCATTGCCTATGGATCTACACTGTCTAGCTAATAATCTAGAATTTCATGTGAAGAATACACATCGCCAGAGGTTTCCCCAGGCCTCTTCCAAACTCTCCTTTGGTTGGTTATAGCTCATTTATGTTTCTTGCATTTTCTTCAAAGTGATTCATATCAAAGCACATCTTTGGTCATTCTCGGGGGACAGGGCAAATCAGGCTCCTCCATTCTGAGTGGCTGTGGAGTCCAAAGTCTTCCCTGTGGCTTACCTGGGAATGTGAAGGGCTCCTACCGCAAAGAGAACACACAAGTTCTGCCCAAACATAAAGATTCGGTCACTCATAGACTCAATAAAGAACAGAGAGCAAACTACATGTCCACTGATGCTGAAAGACAAACTCATGGATTCAAACTAACACTCTGAGGCAGTGAGAAGTCCAAGTTCTCTCTCCAGTCTGGTCTAATTCTTGAACTAAGCATGTGTTTCATCAGCTCAAACAGGAGCTCCCAGTGTCTGGGCCACACCACGACCTCCACGTGCAAAGATTTTACACTATCTAAAATGAAGAGCTGTTTGTGATCATGACTAAGGGTTTCTAAGGAAAACAGCCATTTTAAATGCCAAACCACAACCACAGAATTAAAATTGACCTGGATGGAAACAGCCACTGTGAGCTACATTTTCAAGCTTAGAAGGTAGTTTATTAACAAGATGTGAGGCTATGTTACAAATCCCAAAATGCCTCTGGGAAATCCCCTTAACCCAAGTCAACAGAGGCCCCTGGGGGCCCTGACATGGTCTGAGAGGTGATTAGTCACAGGGTCAGACTGTGAACAAGGACAAGGCAGACTTCAGGCCTAGGAGAAGGGAAGGGATGTTCTCAAAGCTTTTGTTTGCAGAGGGCTGGACCTAATGAGACAGATAAGCAAACAGTGATGGTCTGAGGAAAAACAAACACAGGAGATTGGTGGAAAATGTAAGAAGTCATTCATTCACAAGGTAAAAGTTTAGACAGACAGACCCTCCTAAGGACACCCGGGCATAGGATTAGCACAAACATCAAAGGCAGCCATGATAAGATTAGAAAAGCTAAAACAAGACCAAGAACATGCTGTCACCTTTCCTTCCAGAGAAAGATTACTTACAACATCGTTCGCCAGGCATAATGAAATGTGCCAATAACCCCAGCACTCAGAGAGGTCAAGGAAGGAGGATCAGGAGTTCAAGGCCAGACTAGGCTACATGAAGCCCTGTCTCAATAACCAAATTAATTAATTAATTATCTTAATTTATATAGGTATCTTCAATACAAAAAGGCTCTATGAAATACGTTGTGAATCAAAGGCAAAGGCACAGTGGAAGG